>NW_007232847.1:36354-169850 GCF_000164805.1 Carlito syrichta
TGATAATTGCCATTCTGACTGGAGTTAGGTGATATCTCAGTGTGGTTTTGATTTGTATCTCCCTGATGATTAGTCAAACTTTACTATAAAGTTACAATCATCAAAACAGTTTGGTATTGGTACAGGAACAGTCATATAGATCAATGGAATAGAATTAAGATTCCAGAAACAAAGACTCAATTTCTCAACCAACTCATCTTCGACAAAGCCCCCACCACCTACCACTGGGGAGAGGAGAACCTATTCAGTAAATGGTGCTGAGAAAACGGGCTGACCACATGCAGAAGATTGAAACAGGACCCCTATCTATCCCCATGCACAAAGGTTAACTCCAAAAGGATCAGAGACCTAAATGTAAAACCTCAAACCATAAGAACCGTAGAAAAGGAAGGAAATACTCTCATGGAAATCAGAACTGGCATCCAATTCCTAAACAAAACCCGAAACCCACAGGTCATAAGAGAGAAGATAGACAAGTGGGACCTTATTAAACTGACAAGCTTCTGCAAAGTCAAAGAAACCATCAAGAGAGCAGGGAGACAGCCTACAGACTGGGAAAAAGTATTTGCCAACTCCAGGTCTGACAAAGGTTTAACATCCTGGATCTACAAGGAACTCAAATGTGCTGAAAAGAAAAAAACAAACAACCCCATTATAAAATGGGCAAAAGATATGAACAGACACTGCACAAAAGAAGACACCCGAGCAGCCAACAAACACATGAAGAAATGCTCAATCTCATGAATGAACACTTTAAAAGCATAGACTTTTCTTCAGTTTGTGTCAAGTCAGAAAGATGTGAAGCTTGAAAGGAGTTCACCACATAGTGGGCTCTCAGTTTCTGAGAAGAGAAGACTGCATGGAAGTATCTATAAATGAACTCTAGAAACTAAGAGCAACCCTTAACAACAATCAGCAAAAAGGCTGAATTCTACCAACAACCTGAATGAGCTTGGCAGTGAGTTGTCCCCAAGAGCTCCTGCACAAGAAATCAGCCCAGCTGATCCCTTGATTTCAGGTTTGTCATTCCCTGAACAGAGAATCCAGTCATGCTGTGCCAGGCTTCTTCCCTACAGAGCTGTGAGCTAATAAATGAGTGTTATTTTAAGCTATCAAGTTTGTGGTAATTTGATATGTACTGATAGAGAACTAATACAATCATCAACAGTTGTTTACATAATGTAAAGAGATAATATGTGTCTCCTAATAAAAAAAACACAAAGCATAAAGAAATAAAACAAAAAGCACACAAATCAAATAGAATCTGATTAAGCCTTTGGATTTAGGAGTAAATATGCAGGAAAACAGAGGACAGAGGAACATGCTGAACTGCATCATAACTGTGCTATCAGTAAAATCTAGACTGTAGTGAGTATAAAGGTCAAATGCCTCAGGTTCTTCAAAAGATAAACTGTAATAAAGAAAGTTTTGGAGAAACACCATGTAGATTAAAAGACCTAAAAAGATATATAAGCTTACTAGTACAGGTATCTTTTTTATATAATGATTTATTTCTCTTTGAATATACCCAGTAGTGGTATTGCTGTATCTAATAGTAGTTTTACTTTTAGTTTTATAAGACATCTCCATAGTATTTTCTATAGAGGTTGTACTAATTTACATTCTCACCAATAGTGTATGAGTTTGTTTATCTCAGCATCCTTGTCAATTTCTGTTCTTTTATGACTTTTCAATAATAGTCATCCTTAGTGAGGTAAGATGATATCTCATTGTAGTTTGAATTTCATTTCTATGATAATTAGCACTGTTGATAATTTTTTTCATATACTCATTGGTTATTTGTAAGTCTTCTTTTGAAAAATGTCTATTATATCATTTGTCCACTTTTTAATGGGATTGTTTGTTTTGTTGTTGAGTTGATTAAGTTCCTTGTATATTCTGCATATCAGATCCTTGTGGGATGTCTATATGTATGTTTACTGCAGCATTATTTATGATAACAAAGATACAGAATCAACCTATGTGTTCATCAACAGATAATTGGATTAGAAAAGTGGTACATACATACAATGGAATGCTACTCAATGGTTAAAAGCTAAAAAAATAATGTATTTTGCAGAATATGGATGGAACTGGAGGCCATTGTCTTAAGTAAAACACGTGAGTCACGGAAAGGCAAATATCACATGTTCTCATTCATAAGTGGGCAATAAAAAATGTGTACATATGAATGTAGAGTGTAGACTAATAGACATTGAGGACTCAGAAGCATAAGGGGGTAGGAGTGGATGACAAGAAATTAATGGGCACAATGTGGTGGATGGGGTGATAGATACCCTAAAAGCCATAACTATACCACTATACAATCTATATGTATATTACAAAATTTCTCTTGAACCCCATAAATTTATACAAATAAAAAATAAAACAATTAAATTAAGAAAAAGATATGTCAAAACAATTTTATAGGAAAAGGCAAGTCAACAATATCTAGATAATATTAGTGAGTAATAAACGTAAAATAATCCAAAAAAAAAGGTTTGAAAGTCAAATTAGTAATTACTTTGTTGAAGGAGGAAGGGAAGGAGTTGATATTGGGATGAAACCAGGAAAGTCTTTTGAAGTGGCTGGAAAAGTTCTATTTCTTGACCTGGATGTTGAAAAAATCTTTATTAAAGATACAAGTGGATATTTGTTTAATGAGTAAATGAATGCATTAACTGGACATACAACAGATTTTTGTCTCCATTATTTTTCCTGACAGCCTATAAATTGGTTAAAAACTCAAACAACACAATGCTGTCCACTGAGACAAGTTACAATCATTATATTAACCCGCTGACTCCTAAAAACATCTGCATTCATAAGAAAATGACCACCTACCTATTTCCTTAGGAAAATCTTTGCAGTCCTATTCCCTACAAGGAGGGTGAGAAGGTACAGTTATGCTCAACAAAATCTAATACTTACAGGGCCCATGAACAAAACTTAAATTAGTAAAACTGGTATAAGGTGCTACCTGGAAACCATTGGTAAAACTTTAGTATGGGGAAAAATAAGGAGTATAAGGGATTATGGCAAACTGAGAATCACTGTACTCTCAAAGCTCAACATCAAACATTTTTGTGGCAACGTAACAAGTTTTCCCTACCAAGCAATTACAGTAGACCTTACTTATCTGCAGGGGATACATTCCAAGACACCCATTGGATACTTGAAACCACAGATAATATAAAAGTCTTATATGTACTATGTAAAAATTTATTTTTCTTTTTACAATTTTACAGAAGGAAGTTCCATTTTTACCATAGATCTTAGCAACCTCATAACACATTTCTTTTCTTTCCTTATTGAGATCTTTCACCATTTCACTTAAAGAAAGCACTTCACAGCTTTTCTTTGGCATATCCAAATTGCCAGCACTACCACCCTTGCACTTTGGGGCCATAATTAAGTAAAATAAAATTACCTGATGACTGCAATACCACCACAATTGACCTGATAACTGAGATGACTACTAAGTGACTAATGGGCAGGGAGTATCAACAGTATGGGGATACTGGGCAAAGGGGAAATTCACATCCCAGGCAGAATGAAGTGGGAAAGCATGACATTTCTTCAGTTTCTCAGTATGGCATGCAATTTAAAATTTATTAATTGTTTAATTTTGGAATCTTCCATTTAGTATTTTTGGGCTGCTGTTGACGACGGATAACTGAAACCAGAAAGTAAAACCATAGTTGAGAGGGTACTACTGTAACTAGCTGGGTATCCTACAATTTAACTCTCTTTGAACACTAGCTGTAGCTAGTGGATATTCCACAGGTTAAGCACTTGGTCCCCCACAACTGCCTCCCACTTCAAATGCAAATCGTAAGTGGTACGTTTGCAGGTTACCTATAAATTCTGTCCAACTTGGCTACAAATTAGATGTTCTCATGACCCCCTCCTCAAGTTTGATTTACTGAAGTGGTTCATGGAACACTGGTGCTGATTTATTAAAAAGAATTTTTTTTGAAGACTGTTCAATTAACATTACTTTTATTCTTTATTCATTTTATTTTATATATTTATATATATATTTAAGGTGGACAACATGATGTTTTGATATACACATGTAGTAAAATGATAACTACAGTTCAGCAAATAACATATCCATCATCTCTCATAATATCTTTTGTTGTTTTTGTTAAGGCCACCCAAAATCCACATCTTTTGCAAAGTTTCAGTATAATGTACAATATTAACTCACATTAGATCTCTAGATCTATTAATTCTATATAACTGCAAGTTTTTACCCCTTGACTTACACCTCCCAATTTCCTTTCCTTCCCCCATCCCCTACTTTCCTGGTAACTGCTTTATTTTTTGTTTCTATGTATTAGGTTTTTAAAGATTCCATATAGATGTGAGATAATGTAGTATTTTTCTTTCTATTCTGGTTTATTTTCTTTAACATAGTGTCCTCCAAGTTCATCCATGTTACCACAATGACAGTGTGTCTTTTTTTGAGATAGATAGATCTCACAATTTTAAAAAATCTGTGCATATGTTGATGGACACTTTTGTTGTTTCCAAATTTCTATATTTTGACTATTGTGAATAAACTTGCAATAAACATCAGAGTGCTGATTTTATTTCCTTTGAGAAGATACAGAAGAGGGATTGTTGGGTCATATAGTAGTTCTATTTTTAATCTTTAATTTTGACCCACACTTTTTTTATAATAGTCATTCTAATAGGTGTGAGATGATATCCAACTGTGGCTTTTATTTGTAGCTATCTGATGACTAGTGATGTCGAGCACCTTTTTATTAATATGTACATGTTGGCAATTTTAATGTCTTTTTTGGAAAACAATCCATTCATTTCCTTTACCCATTTTTAAAATCAGGTTTTTTGTTTGTTTGCTGTTGCTATTGAATTATGTGACAGCCTTATATATTTTGGACTCCTTATCAGACATATGATTTGCAAATACTTTCTCCCAATCCATAGGCTGCCTTTCCTTTGGTTGATTATTTTCTTTGCTGAACATAAGCTTTTTAATTTGATGTAGTCTTACTTGTTTATTTTTGTTTTCATTGCCTGGAATATTGCTGTGATATCCAAAATGTCATTGCCAAGGCCAATGTAGTCTTTCCTCTATATTTTCTTCTAGAAGTTTTATAGTTCTAGGTCTTACATTTAGATCTTTAATCCATTTTGAGTTTATTTTTGTGTACGACATAAGGATCCAAATTCATTAATTTTCATGTGGTTATCTAGTTTTCCCAATGCCATTTGTTGAATAGACTATCCTTTTCCTATTCTGTCTTCTTGATGGTCGTATCAGAAACTAGTTAAATGTATGTGCCTAGGTTTATTTCTGGGTTCTCTATTCTGTTCCACTGGTTTATGTATTTTTTACAAGGATATTTAAGGGCACAAATAAACAGCCAGATGAAGAGATATATAAGGCAAGGTTTGGAAAGGTCCTGAATGCTGGAAACTCTGCTCGCAAGGAGTTGGGGTATGCCGTCTTTCCAATACATGGTTGTGCCCTTGTTCATTAAACTCTCTGAACTCCATAGTTCAGGCATGATTGACTACTAACTTAATCTCCAGCCCTTTTCTCCTTCTTGAGGCAGGACTGAAAGTTCCAAACTTTTAATTACACTTGGTTTTCTGTTGACCAACTCCCATTCAGAAGGCCACTAACAATCACTTCATTAATACAAAAGATGCTTCTCTTACCTAGAAAATTCTAGAAACTTTGTGCTTTGTCTCAGGAACTAGGGACAAAACCAAAACACATATTTCGTATTATAACTCACAATATCACAACAAACTCTTCAAAAAGGAGGACCAAATTGCTCTTTTATACTCCCCCCTTTTTGCAAAAAGGGGAAAAGGCCAAATGTTTCCCCTGTGTTTTTCAAAACAGTTTGGAAATTTATATATTTATGTGAAATTTCCCCATTTTTAAAGTCAGATAAGTCAAATGTAAAGCACTACGTGAGCCAACTCCAGGAGAGCCAAGTTAAACACTCTGAGCCCAGGTCCAGTTAGCAAGCTGCCAGTTTGCTACTTCTGGATATGAATCCAGAACGAGTACTTGTGCAGTTCTGCTATGCCACCACATTATTGCCACCCTGGATACTTCCAATATATACGTGGGTGCCAATAGCATGTGTGTTGAATCCCAGGCTGGAGAAGGTGGCTGAGTAGGGTTACTTTCCTCATAGGGATTTTGCAACAACTATCAGAAAGCCCTTTGATGAAGGCAACTCTTCTCCTCAAATCGTATCTTTATTAAATGTGTTCTGTGCCTGCTCTGAGGGGAGCAGGAAAGGATCAACTAGGAGAAGGATAGGATCTTTAGGCAAAAATCTCAGTGCCCAGTGATGGAAGATTGAGTAGTACCTCAAACTCTCTGAACCTTCTTCTTAGGTCTTTGTGTCACACAGAACAGGAAACTTATCTTTTTTCCACCTTAAAATATTGAATATGCCTACAGTTCAGAGACACTGCAATACTGTTATGAACAAAAGTACATAAAGGAGATGAGTATGCCAAGGTTCTTGTACCACCATTAACACTGAGGCTGTATAGGATCCATTGTCATCTACCAAAGAACTCTACAACTACAATTGCATAACTGGGACCATTCATCACTCTACCCTTGAGATCAAAAAGAGAATTAGTCTTTTATTATGATAAATGTTAAACATTTTAATAGATAAATATTTAACTTTAATTATAAAAAAAGACTAATACATCTCTTGAAAAATGATTTTTTTAAAAAAGAAAACAAAAAAGCCTCAAAGGATAAGAAAGATCTTAGAAGCACTATTAACAAACTTGAGTGAATAAACATATGGAGACTATTTCACTCAAAAATGACAAAATTAACATTCTTTTTCAGATGGAACATTTTTCAAATGTTCTGGATCCAATTCTGGATCATATAGCATATATTAATGAATTTTAAAGCTTGAAGTTGTTTTTAGCTCGAAAATAGAATTTCAAGCTGAAATAGATACAAAACTCCTCCTGTAAAATAATACTATTATTTTCAGAAATCCCAAATTGCTATAATTTGGTTTTCAACCTTAAGATGGGGAAACAAACAAACAATAACAACAACAAAATGCTTACGATGCTACAGGTCCAAAATTTCCAGCTAGATTCCAGATGTCTTACAATAAAAAAGCAAAAAAAAACAAAAACAAAAAAAAAACCTTCTATACTTGAATCTGTATAAAAGTAGGCTAGATAATACTGGATTTTTTTTTCTAAAGGTCCTTTGGAATACATGAAAACAAGAATATCCATATTAAAATGCTAAATGAAACTCTGTTGGACAGAAAACAGAAAATTCCTCAAACCCACCTGGTCCCAGAGGCAGATGTTAGCATGATTAATTTTCCCCAACACACTCTGTGGGCTTATCAAAGGGTATCAGACAGAAGACAGGCATTTCTGAGCATTTCCAACCCAACTGACATCCTAGCAGCCATCTGTACGACTCCATGGATGAGAACAGGAGTTTCTTTCTGTGGCTGTATTTTTAGGGGAGCTTATGAGTATACATTCATCTTAGCATTTTCCCTAAGTGCCATATATTATCCAAAGGTGCATGTGCCTGAACATACACTTTGTGTCAGTACTGTATGCCCGTTAGAACTACAAAGAAGACTAAGAGATTTAAGGAACTTAGATTCTGAGCCTTAGTAAATGCTTTCAGTAAATGCTGGAACTGGATTAATATTTCTGAAGTTCCTTTCTTGAATTATATACTCTTATCTTTTAAGGATTTTATAATCATATTCATAATAGCACCTGCTTCCTTTTTTTCAGGGAAAATATAAAACATATATACAGTCCTGTAGGACACAGAAGAAGGTGGCATAATTCCCAACTCAGAGCTTTGGGTTGACCTCCTGCAACAAAGATAGAAGGGTTCAACTTTGCTGGATTCATCTGTGCTCCATCTGTCCCACTATCCTGGAATCATTCTATGGGCCATTTTGCTGTCCTCGCATGTTTTTATCTTGAAAGGATATTTCAAGTCACTGACAGCCTATTGCTTATAGATTTGCTTTGCTGTTGCTATTTGCATTATTATTTCATTGGCCATCTTTGAGGATTAATTTATCTAAGTTGAAAGGCAATTAGTACCTGTGTTGGTAAGTGAAAGAGGAAAGGATAAGTAAAGAAGTAAGAAAATAGTAAATGGTGGACTGGGAAGATTAGATATAGATATCAAGAGCAACTGAGTGGAGAAACACATTATAGTAGTGCTATACAAGGCTGAAAAGAATTCTGGTGTCACCGAAATCATCTTTTAAGCAAAATAATACAAAAATAGAAATTTTCCAAGTTTAACATGACCAAGTTCAACACCCTTCAGGCTGAAAAGTAACTGCAGTGTCCCTAATATTTTAAGTGATTTTTGCACTGAATCTGAAAATAAGAATGCAATCTTACCATTTATTTTAAAATAACACACTTTAGTTTTCTCTTGTTAAAAACTGCTAAAATTATTCAAGAAAACTTTCTGAGATTTTCACCATGAATGTTTCTTATAGCTAGTACATCAACCTACTATCAGCTTAAAAGATACTTACAATACTTAACATTACTCTTAAAAAAAAACACTTTATATGCTTTTTCTTAAAAAAAACAATGTTATTTAACCAAGTTTTAAGTTAGCCTTTCCTCTATATATGCTGTCATATTTTTCCTAGTTCTACTCATATAATTAGTGTTCAATAAGGTTGTGAAAAGGTAATTGAACAGAAAGGAATGACAAAAGAATACTGGTATAATTTTAAGAACAAAGCACAGGCAGGATACTTTTCCATGGATGGTGCTAAGTGTTCAAAGAATAATTCTAATAATAAAACCTATATGAGCACATGCCATTTATGATATGACAGGCATTGTGCTGTGAGTTTAATATATTTTATCTCCTTAAAATTTATCCACATTTATTTATTTATAGAATGTAAATTTTTATTACATTCACAAAGTTGTACATTATCAAAGCCCCAAACTGAAACTCCATGTTCATTAGTAGTCACTTCCCAGTTCCCCCTTCCACCAGTGACCTGCAACTACTGACTTCCTTTTAATGACTCAATTTGCCTAATCTGGAGTTTTTATATAAAGGAAATCATATAATATGTGATCTTTTGTGTCTGCTTTCTTTCACTTAGTATAATAGGTTTCCCCCATGTTATTGCACATATTCATACTCCATTCTTTTTTTGTGAGCAAATATATTCTGTTGGATGGATGTACCATGTTCTGTATAGTTATTCATTACTTGATGAACATTTGGTTTCTTTCCCTTTTTGGCTATTAGAAAAATTCTGCTATGAACATTCATGTACATGTTTTTGTATGGAAATATGTTTTGAATTCTCTTGGGTATATGCCTAAAAGTGGAATTGCTGAGTGATATGGAAATTCTATGAATAACATTTAGAGGAACTACCAAACTGTTTTCCAAAGTGGCTGTACCATTTTATATTCCCACCAATACTGTATGAGGATTCCAATTTCTCCACATCCCTTTCAACACTTTTATGTCATTTAATTTCCAAACAACCCTGTGAGATGGATATAATCTCATTATTAGGAGACTGAGGTTCAAATAAGTTAGGTAACCTGCCCAAATGTCACAGCTCAATTAGGTTACAGTGTAGAATAAAAATAGAAAAACAAAGTCTGATTTCTTTCATTTGGATTACAGCTTTCATACAAAGCCTTTAATCTGCATGGTAAATTTGTGTTTGAGCAGCCTGGGTGCAGTCCGTGTTTATCCCGTGCTTTCTGGTTTAAGACCGTGGCATGCAACAGACCAGTGGTGTCTTCTGTGCTGTCCTCAATTTACAACTGCATAATCGCCCTACTAGTGGTTTTGGCAGTATTATTAATGATCTTTCCTCGCTTTGTTAAATACCTTTTAAGTGGTTAAAGGCACATTTAAAAATGTTTTTTTTATCAAGTATGAATACCAAATGATAATGAAAGCCAACCTTTTATGAATGCATACTATGTGCTCCATACTATGCCAAGTGCTTAATATGTTTTATCACATTTAATCTTCTGAGAAACCATATGAGGCAGGCACTAATATTATTCCCATTTATATATGAGTTATCTGAAATGGAAAACAATTCAGAAATTTTTCCAAGGTCGTAAATGACAAAGCCAGAATTTGATATGTAGGCAACTGTTTCCAGAAGCCACTATTAATACTGTCTTCGAAATTTTTGCCAAAATTACTGCTGTCAATGGTAACTTTGTAAAAGTGTGTCAGAATATTGACAAAGATAGAGTAGCCCAGAAATAAAACAATAATATCTTTAATAGATGAGATTGTGGATATTTTTCTTTTAAAATTTTTTCTTCAAAACTATCCTTAATATAATTGTTAAATTCACACACACAAAATAAGAATTCCTTGTGACTCAATAATTCCATTTCTGTGTGTGAAAGGATAAATTGGTATATGGGCATAAGGATACATGTACACACAATACACACACACACACACACACACACACACACACACTTTGTGATCCTTGGGCCACAGGATTAGAAGTAGTCTCTTAAGTGTCTTCTCTTGACCAAAGAAAGATTTGAGGTCATAGCGCCATAGCAGAACATACAGTTTGGCTAGGCATAAAATAGTTTTCTTTGTTCATTGATGTCCCATTGTTCACATTAAAATCTCAATACTAGCCGGACTCGGTGGCTCAGCCTGTAATCCCGCGCCTTTGGGAGGCTGAGGTGAGGGGATCACCTGAGCCTGCGGGTTTGAGACCCGCCTGGGCAGCAAGACCTCATCTCTTCAATAAATCAAAAAATCAGCTGGGCGTGGTAGCGCACACCTGTAGTTCCGGCTACTTGGAAGGCTGAGGTGGAAGGATCGCTGGATCCCAGCAGGTCGAGGCTGCGGTGGCCAGGAGCAGCCACTGCACTCCAGTCTGGGTGCCAGAGTGAGACTCCAACTCAAAAAAAAAAAAAAATCTCAATACTGACTTTTTTTTACACTCAAAATTTCCCCTTTCTTATCTTTAATTTCTGAGGGTGTCATGTGTGTAAGACAAACTCCATTACTGATAAGGATGTAACTTTTCATCTTTGGACTCACTATCCAACTACTAGTGCCTAGAATAGAAATTTGATTATAGAATCATAAGTCTGTGATTGTTTGATATTGGTTATTGTGAAGTAGATTCACAGCATGCTGGTTACCAATTTATCTGAATCCATAGAAACAAAGAACATCCATATACAGCAGGTTACATGGAGCAGATTTATTGCTTACAGATAGGCTGCAAGGGACAACAGAAACCTAGGATTCATTGGGAGTAGGACTCTCAAGGCTCAGAAAGCTATCTGGGGTAGATGCAATTTCAACTGAATGTGCCCCATAGGCACCAAAGATGAAGGACCCTGAAAGACAGCCTGCCCTGGGTTACATACCCCAGGGTTACACACCCCAGGGTTGCAAGACCACTGGGCTAAAACATTGAAAAACATCCTGTTCCGGGCTAGGGTAGGGGACTGGAACAGAGCCCACGCTGTTGTAGCCATCTCCCCCCTTACCTTAGAATGTTGTATTCCCAGGAAAGTCTACAGTTAATTATTGAGCGCTACAAACAAAAGACAGGGGAAACAGGTTTTTCTCAAGACCACCCAGAGAACTGACCTGCAGTTACATGTCCACAGTATTTTGAAACTGAGGGGCTATGCTGTTTCTTTTCACAGGAAATCAAGCTGGCATTGTATATTCCATTGGACCCATGACTCCATGGTACACATGAAAGAGAATGTGGAACAAAGAAAAGAAAGCATAGAGCAAACTTGGATTTTAAAATCATCCGTGAAATGGGAATAACAATTCAGAAGATGATTATACATAAACAAAATATGCAAAGTGTTTAGCATCATGACAAGCAGATAGTAGGTTCTCAGAAAACGTCACTGATGACTATAACTACTAACAAGGCACCCGATGTGATACCTAGCACTTTAAACGTGTATCTCTCTTTCTATTCCTTTCTGATAATGGCATCTCCCTCCTCAAAGCCACAGATATTTGGTTACCTTCTAATATCATTTGTAAGTATTTTACTCTAAATAGTTCCATCATCCACAAACTGTTTTGCTATCCTGCCAGCCCTAGAATTTATTTTAATGGGTCTATAGAAGTCACCCTAAACCCAAGTACCCACCTATCACTTTTGTAGCACTGTTTTCCAGTTGGGAGACAGTCCTCTCTTGTAAGCCCCTGCCGAGGACTGCAGTCCATTCTCACCAACATTTATTTCAAAGCACTTCGTTGATTCACAATGTACATTACAGAACCAAATAGATCCCTTGGGTACAAAGATAGCCATTGTCCCTCTCATGTTTCTTTCAGCATACAGCTGCTCTTTAGGCTCCACAAGCCTGAGAATGCCAAAACATTGCTCCTGACACATCACACCTGCTTCCAGGACATGTCTCACCCCACACCAGCCAGGCTACAGCACAGGCCACGTTTCATGACTCTATAATGCCTAGATGAACTCTTGTTGCTTGACTGGCTTTTATAGATGTAGCAAAGTCCATTTGGTCTTGTTTTAATAACATCCCAATAAAAGAACTAGGAAATTAGATGCTAGGAATGACATTTAAATCCTCCATTTCCCTTTGCGGCAATAATGGCTTTCTTGATAATAAAGTAGATAAATTTTATTAAATTATATGAAGTTTTTCCATTTGAAAGCAATTAAAAAATGCTTTCAGTTCAGAATTACAAAACTATTCACTTCAGATCCAAGGTTGACATTTTTATTGGTTATTTGAGTTATAACATGCTCAGCTCTATGCCCATTCATTGGCCCCTGATACTTCTGCCAACTTTTTACGGTTTTATGTGAAAGTACAGTATTTAAGCCTCCTCTAAATTCATGAGCTGCCCCTGCTTCTGAAAAAGGCTTTCTCGGTGTCTCAACAACGTACAGCCAGAACTGATGTTTATTTAAAAACATCTGTTCCATCCTTTGTGGTATAACATACCAAAGTAGCCTGACATTTTAAATACTTTTTCTATACACTTTGTGTCAAACAACGAGAGAACATAACTACTTTCGTGATGAAAAACTGTTCAGGGCAATTACAAGATGATACAGTAAGTGGACTAAATGGTACCCAAAGTAATCAAAGGAAAACACTGGGATTAGCTTGAATACTGCAAAAGCCCACTTTTATGAAGATTTCTAGTTCCCAAAATATCTTCATGATCATACTTTGCATCTTTAGTTCTTCCTAATTGATAATGCAAATAATCTTTTGTTATTTAATTTTTAAGATAAGAAAGTGAATTATTACTATTTTTTAAGTTTTTGACAAATCAGGACAAGCAAAACTAGCACAATCTCTATGTTCCCAATTGCTATATCCGTCTGTAAGCCTTGGGTGGCCAGACATACTTTTAGTGCTACTGACTGCTGATGGACTTTTAGCCATTTTTCATCGCCATTCTTACTTACCAGTGTTATGTTCAATGTAAAAATGAATTAACGTGTAAGAAAATGCAACATTTTTTTAAACAAAAGTGCATATGAATCACTTAGTTACCAGCATATTGTCCAGGAGAAACCCAGTTCAACCTGCTATAATGATAATATGACTGCTTCTAGAAAAACAGGTGCTTCTAATACTTGAAAAGATAGTTTTCATGCATTAGCCAAAACACACCTTCAACAACCCCCACACACATGCACACATTAAAAATAAAATTACTTTCTGTTATAAATTGGGCAAAAATAAGTTTTACTTTAGCCTCTATTGATAAAAAAAATTCTAAATATCTCTAGTCTGCAGAAAACCATATGACTAAAGGTACTCAAACATTCTTTTAGACATGATAGCTAAAGCAAAGGAGGTGTTTTTAAAGAAGAAATGAAAATCAACAAAGATGACTACATTTCTTGAGGCACAACTTGACAGCTATTCACTCAAAATAGTAGAAAGCACAGCTCTGTTTATTAAGCAGGGGGAAGAGCAGTTTGTCATAATGGTTGAAAATCTATTCTGCAGTCACTAAAACATCAAATGTCAGTGCTAGAAGGAAGCCTTAGAACATTACAACAGAAAAAGGCACTGCCCCACACTCACAAGTCTGGCAAGGAATCCTGTTCTGCCCTGTAGAAGAAGGCTCAATGTTACTCCTCAGAAGGGATGCCCTGCCACCCTCTTCATTCCAAACACCTGGGATTATACTATTCCACAGGTTAGCACACAAGCTCACAACCGTACTCAAATGAATTCTCTGAAAGCAGCCAGAAATACAGTACCTTAGGCTATATGGAGAGTAGATGCAACAGGGAAATGTCATTTGTTACCTTTAATATTGTGGTTCACTTTAGTCCATAAATTTCCTTTCTGATCATACCAGCTTACCTTGTGAGCACATGGGCCTTTGATTGCTCTCTTTATTAGCTTGGCAAATGGAGTGGTATGTGAGCTTCTGTCACAGTGCTGACTCTGTTACAAAGTGTGAAGGGAATTCCCACCCACCCATGGACCAGGAGGCGCCCTAATACCAAAATGCATCTGTTTTATGGATATCCAACAGGAATACTTTATTTAAAAACACTTTATTATATAAATACTTTATTTATTTAAATTATAAATCTTCACTGCTGGACCCTTTCACTCATTACTTAACATTTCAAGCCATCTCCCATCTTAAAATCAAAAGCAAAAGAAAGAACCAAAACATCTCCCTTGACTCATATCACTCCCTAACTACCACCAGATATCTATCATTCTTTTTTTATTATTTTAAAATATTTTAAAAAATTTTTATTATAAAAATGTGGGGTACAAGTCAGGATTCGGTATATAAACATTGATCATATAGGTACCCTTGTTGATGAGGTATGCCCCTCCCTCCCTTAGCAGTTTCCCTCAATTGCCAATCCCACCCCTCCCCCCTGACTGTTTCCCACTACTGCCAATCACTTTCTTATAGCATTATAATTGTTCAAGGTCACCTTATGAGTGAGAACATAGGGAACTCTGTTCTTTGTTTCTGTGATAAATCACTGAGTATGATTGACTCCAAATCCATCCAAGTTGTTGCAAAGTTCATATATTTGTCCTACTTTATGGCAGCATAATATTGCATTGTGCATACGTACCACATTTTTTAATCCAGTCTATCTTTGATGGGCAACAGAGTTGGTTCCATGTTTTTTGTTATTGTGAATAGAGCTGCAACAAACATATGTGTGCAGGTATCTTTTTATAGAATAATTTGAGTTCCTCCATGTATATTCCCAATAGGGGAACTGCTGGACCATATGAAAGGTCAATTTCTAGTTCTTTCAGAAATCGCCACACTGTCTTCCAAAGAGGTTGTACTAATTTGCATTCCCATCAGCAGTGTAGAAGCATTCCTTTTTTTCCACATCCTCACCAGCATCTTTTGTTTGTTAGGTGGTATCTCAATATGGTTAGGTGGTATCTCAATGTGGTTTTGATTTGCATTTCTCTGATGATGAGTGAGACTGAGCACTTTTTCATGTGTCTGTTGGCTGCCCATATATCTTCTTTTGAGAAGTGCCTATTCATGTCTTTTGCCCACTTTTAAAGGGGCTGGTTTTTTTTGTTTTTGTTTTTTCCTTTCAGTGCATTTGAGTTCCTTGCAGATCCTGGATGTTAGGCCTTTGTAAGATATACGGTCGGAAAATATTTTTTCTCATTTTGTGAGCTGTCTCCCTGCTCTCTTGATGGTTTCTTTTGCTTTGTAGAAGCTCGTAAGTTTGATGAGGTCCCACTTGTCTATCTTATTTCTTAAGGTATTGGCCTTTAGGGTTCTGAATAGAAATTGGTTCCCAGTTTCAATTTCCATAAGGGTGACTCCTGCGTTTTCTAAGAATCTTATGGTTTGAGGTTTTACGTTTAGGTATTTGATCCATTTAGAGTAAATTTTTGTGTACGGTGATAGGTAGGAGTCCACTTTCAATCTTCTGCATTAGGTCAGCCAGTTTTCCCAGCACCATTTACTGAATAGGTTCTCCTTTCCCCAGTGGTTGTTGTTCTAGGCTTTGTCAAAGATGAGTTGGTTGAGGAATTGAGGCTTTGCTTCCAGAATCTCCATCCTGTTCCATTGGTCTATATGCCTGTTCTTGTACCAATATCAGGCTGTTTTGATTACTGTAGTCTTCTAGTAAAATTTAAAGTCAGGAAGCATGATACCTCCTGCTTTGTTTCTTTTGCTGAGGATTGTTTTGGCTATTCGTGGCCGTTTATGTTTCCATATGAATTTCTGTATTGTCATTTCCAGGTCTGAGAAGAATGATGTTGGTAACTTAATGGATATTGCATTGAATCTGTAGATTGCCTTTGGTAAGATGGACACCTTAACAATGTTGATTCTTACTATCCATGATGATGGAATATTTTTCCATTTGTTTGTGTATTCTTGGATTTCTTTGAGCAGTGTTTTGTAATTCTCATTGTAAAGGTCTTTCACTTCTCTAGTTAGGAAGATGCCGAGGTATTTCATTTTTTTTGTAGTTATTGTGAGTGAGATTGTGCTTTTTATTTTGGTCTCACCCTGTTTGTTGTTGGTGTATAGGAATGCAACTGTCTTTTGCACATTTATTTTGTACCCCGAGACTTTGCAAGCAGGTTTCTGACAGATTCTCTTGGATTTTCAAGATATAGGATCATATCATCAGCAAAGAGGGATAACTTGACTTCCTCTTTTCCTATTTGGATACCCCTTATTTCCTTCTTTTGTCTAATTCCCTGAGCTAGGACTTCCAACACAATATTGAACAAGAGGGGTGAGAGTGGGCAGCCTTGTCTTCTTCCAGTTTTCAGGAGAAATATTTCTAGTTTCTGTCCACTTAGCAATATGTTAGCTGTGGGTTTGTCATAGATGGTACTTACTATTTTGAGGTATGCTCCTTCTATACCTAGGGGTTTGAGGGTTTTTATCAAGAAGGGGTGCTGGATTTTGTCAAAAGTTTTCTGAATCTAATGAGATAATCATCAGACTCAAAGGTAAAAGATGGAAAACCAATTTCCAGGAAAATGGATCACAAAAAAAGGCAGGAGTTGCAATCTTAATATCAGACAAAACAACCTTTAAGCTATCAAAAATTTTAAAAGATGCAAAAGGACACTGCATAATGATAAAAGGTTCAATCCATCAACAAGAAATATCCACCCTAAACAAATGTGCACCCAACTAGGAGCACCAGAATGTATAAAGCAACTACTAAATAAACTAAAAAAAGATACTGACTCTAACATTATTATAGCAGGGGATTGAATACCCCACTGACAGCCCTAGATAGATCATCGAGGCAAAAAATCAACAAGGAGATCCAGAATCTACACTTGACACTTGACCAAATGGACTTTGTAGATACCTACAGATTATTTCACCCAACAACCGCAGAATATATATTCTACTCATTACCAATGGAATATACTCCAAGATTTGGCCATAAATCAAGTATAAACAAATTCCACAAGGTTGAAATCTTGCAATGCACATTCTCCAACCACAGTAGAATAAAAATAAAGATCAAAACCAACAATATTTTTCAAAAGCCCACAAAGACATGGACATTAAACAGCATGATATTAAGCAACAACTGGGTCAATGCTGAAATCAAAAGACAAATTGAAAGATTCCTGAATGCAAATGAAAATGAAGAAACATCTTACCAAAACCTCTGGGATGCCATGAAATCAGCTCTCAGAGGGGAATTTATATCTCTATGAGCACATATCAAGAAAATGGAAAGATCACAAGTGGAGAGCCTAACATGATTTCCTTCATGAAGGGTGATTTGCATGCACAGTTGCCATCACCACGCTGTGTTCAGCAGACTTTGACCAAATCACCTAAGGGAGCTGGAACTTTAACAGAAGAATCAAAATCACAAAAATAAGAGCTCAAATATGAGGCAATGAAGACAAAAATATCATAGAAAACATCAACAAAAGAATCAACAAGATTGATGGGCCCCTAGCAAGAATGACCAAGAAAAAGTCCAAATAAACACAATCAGAAATACAAAAGATCAAATCATAACTGATCCCAAAGAAATACACAAGATTATCAGAGATTACTATGTATACCTATATGGAAACAAACTTGATAGCCTAGATGAAATGGAAGACTTTCCGACATCACACAATCTCCCTAGGTTAAAACAAGAAGACATTGAGACACTAAATAGACCAATAACAACCCAGGAAATTGACTGTCATATGAAAACTACCTACAAAAGATAGTCCTGAACCGGATAGCTTTCCATCAGAATTCTACAAAATATACAAGGAGGAGCTGATACCAATCCTATTGAAAGTATTCCAAGCAACTGAGAAAGATGGAATTCTCCCCAAATCATTTTACAAAGCTACCATTACACTGATACTCAAATCGGGTAAAGATCCAACAAAGAAAGAGAACTACAGGCCAATAACCCTTATGAACATAGATGCAAAAATCCTCAACAAAATTCTAGCAAATTGGATCCAAAAGCACATCTCAAAAATCATCCACCATGACCAAGTAGGCTTCATCCCCAGGATGCAGGGATGATTCAACATTCACAAGATCATTAATGTAATTAAATCTATCATTATTTTTATAACAAAACTTATAGAAAGAAATAGTCATACTGGGAATCCATTTCCTCTCCTCTCAATTTTTGTTGAACCACTCCAATTAGGCTGCTGTCCTCACAATCAAACAAGATAGCTATCTTCAATGTCACCAACAAATACCTTGTTGACACTTGCTTACTGGTTGTCTTTTGTTCCTAGTCTTCTTTGTATATCCATCCTGATACACATTTAAATGCTGAAGCATGGAAGGTTGTCTTAAGTCCTCATACAGTTTCTATCTACTCTCACCTGCTAGGTGATGCCATTCAAATCCACAGATTTTGATACTATCTATATGTTGTTGACTCTCAAAGTATGAGGGGGAACCCAAGAAAATGAAATTATTTTTGGAGGGCAAGCCCCTTGTAGTTTGCTTGTCCTGCTAAATAAGTAGGAACCCATGGGCATCAGTGTACCAGCTAGCACTGTTGTGAAGGCTATGTTTGGCTTCAGTGGGTTTTTTTTTTTTCTTCAAGATTCTTTCAGCACATTTGCCCATTTCATGAAGGGTGATTTCTTTCATGAAGGGTGATTTGCATGCACAGTTGTCATCACCACGCTGTGTTCAGCAGACTTTGACCCCATGCCCCACCCTCTGTATTCACCCCAGCAACTTTTTGTTTTTGTTTTCCCAAGTGAAAAAAGTCCTCAAAGGGAAACATTTTGCCTATGTGAAAGAGGTGAAACCAAAAATGGCAGAAGCACTAAAATACATCAAAATTAATAAGTTTAAAAACTGCTTTGAGCAGTGGAAGAAGTGTCTAGATATGTGTATTGCATCAAACGAGGAGTACTTTAAAGGTGACTGAAGTTTAAACATGTAGGAATAAATACACAATTTTTATTAAAAAATTCCCCACCCTTGTATATCCCCAGTCCAGACTTCACTGAACACTAGTCTCCAACTGTTTCTTCAGTATCCTCATCTGAATTTCAATAGAAAGTACGAACTTAATATGCCTATTTCTTCAATCACTGCTCCCCTGAAGCTTTTTCTATCTTAGTAAATGACAATTCCATTCTTGAAGTTGAGCCAGTTCACTCCCAATTCCCATGAAATTAAAGTAATCCTTGACTCCTCTCTTTTTCATATCTCATGTGATATCTTTCAGCAAATTCTTTCAACTCTACAATCAAAGTATTTCTAAAATCGAATAGTTTTTTACCACCATAGTTTAATTAACCATCATCGTGCACCCAGGTTATTTCTTAGCTGAACTCCTTGCTTCCATACTTGATCCCAAATGCACATTCTTTATAAAGTGACCTGAGATTATATATATGTATGATCTCACTGATAGATATATGTATAGATACATGTATAGATACAGATATATGATAGATACATATATGTATCTATCAGTGGAAATAAAAAAGATATATCTTTTAAATTATTATATAGTAAAATTGACTCTTTTTTAGTATTTAATGTCATGATCTTGATAGTCGCATGATAAAAATCCTTCAACGACATCCTGAAGTCCCCATCATGGTCCTCAAAGCCCTATGCAATCTTGACTCTAATTACTTCTCTCCAGTTCTCAACTTTCTCTCTCACTTCTTGTACTCTGCTCTGGCACACTGTGCCTTGCCTTTTCTTAAGTCCAACAATCACTCTTTCATCTTTACCTCTCCTCCGCCTACAGTACTGACTTCCTGATTACATGCCTCCCTTAATACTTCACTCTCTCCAGGTTATTTACTCAAATGGCATCTTATCAGGAAAATTTTATCTGATCATCCTACCTCAAAAGATCCCTTACTTGATGCTCTACACTATACTTTACTTTTCTTCACAACGTTTATCACATCCTCTGGCTTACTATTTCTATTACTTGTTTACGTTTTGTATGTTAATGATCCATCCCTCCTTACTAGCATGCAAGCTTAATGAGGAAGAACATTTGCTGTTTACTACTATATCCCGTTGACTAAAACAGTATAATTCATGTAGAGGTACTTAAATATATTTTAAATCATTGATTCAACATATGTTATATCTAGAAATGGCCACAAAGAATATCAAATTAAATAGAGTTTATCACACATTCCTTACCAATAGAACATGCCAGACATTCCATTAGGCACTAGAGTAGTAATAACTTATAGGTGATTACAATATACCTTACTTTGGTAAATTAGAAATGAGGTATATTTTTCAGTCTCTGAACTTTGAAAGACATTTAAGTATAGATAATGGAACAGATAATTCTGCATACTAAAGAAAATCTTAACCAATTACAACTTTCTATATTCATTGCACACATATATAAATATACTCATGTGAGTCTCTCAAAGGATAACTGAAAGATGTCTGAATAAGCAAGCTATAATCATATATGACAACAGTAAGGAAAACAGAGAGGGAGTGCAGTGAACAGTAGTCTGTTTATATAAGCTTGCTTGGTTAACATCCTGAGTGAAAAAGCAGGTTTGTAGTAAAGTAAACAAAACTCACTATGTATGGTGAACAATCATTTCCTAGTGAAAGAAAATCTGTGATAAGTATTCATTTTAGAGTAATCAATTTTAAAGTTTTTATTGATACATAATCTGTGTATATATTTATGGGGTACATGTGATGTTTTATTACATACATAGACTGTGTAATAAACACGGTATTTTGGGTGTTTATCACTTCATGTATTTATCATTTCTATGTGTTGGGAACATTCCAAGTCCTCTCTTCTAGCTATTTTGATATATACATTGTTATTAACTATAGTCACCCTACTCTGCTATCAAACATTAGTACTTATTCCTTCTATCTGACTGTAAGTTTGTGCCTATTAACTAATCTCTCTTTATCTCTCGACTTACACGCCCTTCCCAGTCTCTGGTTATCTATCATTCTACTCTGGTATCTATCATTCTACTCTCTATCTCCATGAGGCCAAGTGTTTTAGCTCGCATATATAAGTAAGACTATGCAATATTTGTCTTTCTGTGCCTGGCTTATTTCATTTATCATAATGATCTCTAGTTAAATCCATGTTGCTGCAAATAATATAATTTCATTCTTATTTACTGCTGAATAGTATTCCATTATGTATATACAAGAACTGACAATTAAGTTCGTGGATTTGCCACCCTGTGCTTACATAAGCAGCACTATACAAACATTTAATAAGGTTTTATAGCCTTTGTATATCAGTGTCTCACAGCTATGTTCATGTTGACATGCGGTGGGGTCTTGCTAAGTGGCATTCATTATTGCTGTTGCACGTTTTTGTGTGCCATTGTGAGAATGTTGGAGCTTAAATTAGAGCAATGAACAAACATAAAATTTATAGGTAAACTTGGCAAAAGTGGAAGTGAATTCAGGGAAATATTAGTCTATGTTTATAGGTATAATGCCATGAAGAAAATGGCAGTGCACAAATGAATTAAATGTTTTTCTGAGGGGAAAGAAAGCATCACTGATGATGAGAGGTCAGGATGGCCAATGACGAGCAGAACTTATGAAAATATTGCAAAAAAATCATCAAATTGTATGTCAAAGCCATCAGCTGACTGTGAGAAGCACAGCAGACCAAATAAACATAGAGAAACAGTTATGAAAATCTTAACTGAAAATCTTGTCATGTGAAAAGTTTGTGCAAAACTGGTCCCAACGAAGTTCTTACATCACAATAATGCACCAGCTCACACAGCACTGTCTGTGAGGGAGTTTTTAGTCAGTAAACAAATAACTGTATTGAAAAACCTTCCATACTCACCTGATCTTCCCTTCAGTGACTTCTTTCCTTAGCCAAAAATAAATGAAATATCGAAAGGAAGACATTTCGATGACATTCAGGACATCAAGGGCAATATGATGACAAGTCTGATGGCCATTCCAGAAAGAGTTCCAAAATTGGTTTGAAGGGTGGGATAGGTGCTGGCATCAGTGCATATCTTCCCAAGGGGAGTGCTTCAAAGTTAACCATAGTGATATTCAGGAGTAAGGTCTGTAACACTTTTTCTAGGATTAGTTCACGAAGTTAATTATCAGAGCTTGTATACGACATTTTATTTATCCATTTGTCCATTGTTGGAAACATAGTTTGATTCCACATCTTTGCTGTTCTGAATAATGCCACAATAAACTTGAGAATTCAGATGTCCTTTTGGTATACAGATTTCTTTTTCTTTGGTGTCTTAGTCCGCTTTTTGTTGCTATAAAGGCAATACCTGAGGCTGGATAATTTATAAAGAAGGAAAGGGTTTTTTTGGCTCACAGTTCTGCAGGCTTCACCAGAAATATGGCTTCACCAGAAATATGGCATCACCATCTGCTTCTGGTGAGGACCTCAGGAATCATCTGATTATGGCTGAAGGGGAAGCGGAGTCAGTATGTCACATAGTGAGAGAGGGAAATAAAGGGAGAGGAGAGAAAGGTGTCAGGTTCTTTTCAATAATCAGGTCTCCGAGGAATTTATAAACAAAGAGATCATTTATTGCTGGGATTGTATCAAGTTGTTCCTGAAGGATTAGCCCCCATGACCCAAATACTGCCCACCAGATGCCAATTTCAACGTAGGAGATCAAATGTCAACATGATATTTCATCATTACTTGATTTGGATAAATATCCAGTATTGGGATTGCTGGATTGTATGGTAGCTCTATTTTTAGGTTGTTGTTGTTGTTGTTGTTGTTGTTGTGTGTGTGTCAAAGTCTCACTCTATTGCCCAGGCTAGAGTGCTGTGGCATCTCATGGTTACCACAGCCTCAACCTGCTGGGTTCAGGCAATCCTTCTGTCTCAGCCTTCTAAGTAGCTGGAACTACAGGTGCACACCACAACACCAACTAATTTTTGATTTATTGTAGAAAGAAGATCTTGCCATGTTGCTCACGCTGGTCTCGAACCCCTGGGCTCAGGCAGTCCTTCCACTTTTGCCTCTCAAAGTGCTAGGATTACAGGCATAAGCTACCACAACCGACAATTTTTAGTTTTTCTGAGAAATCTTTCATACTATTTGCCATAGTGGCCGTACTAATTTACATTCCCACCAATAATGCATGAGTTTCCTTTTCTCTGCATCCTGGTCAGCATCTTTATTTTTCATATCTATATCTATATCTATGCATATAATCACCATTACAAACTGAAATTAGATGATATCTCATTGTTATTTTGACTTGCATTTACCAGATAATTAGTGAGGTTAAGCATTTTTTTTCATATACCTGATGGTTATTTGTATGTTTTCTTTTGGAAAATATCTATCCAAATATTTCACCTTATTTTATTTTTTGAGTTGGAGTCTCATTCTGTCACCCAGGCTGTAGTGCTGTGGCACACTCACAGTCATCCCAGTGTTGACCTACTGAGCTCTGGTGATCCTTCTGCCTCAGCCTTCCAAGTAGCTGGAACTACAGGTGTGCGCTACCACACCTAGCTAATTTTGTATTTATTGTAGAGACGAGAATTCTCCAAGTTGTCCAGGCTGGTCTTGAACCTGCAGGTTCAGGCAGTCCACTCGCCTTGGCCTCCCAAAGTGCTGGGATTACAGGTTGAACTACCGAGTCCGGCTTTGCCTACTTTTAAATGGGATATTTTTATTGTTGAATTGTTTGAGTTGTTTGAGTAATATACTATGGATATTAGTCCCTTCTTGTAAGAGTAATTTGCCAACATTTCTCCCATTTTGTAGATTTTCTCTTCATTCTGTTGATGATTTCCTTTGCTGTACAGAAGTTTTTAGGTTTAATGTAGTCCTGTTTATCTATGTTGTTTTTGTTGCTTATGCTTTTGTGGTCTCAGCTATTAAAATTTTTGCCTAGACCAATGTCCTGAAGCATCCCCCTATATTTTCTTCTAGAGTTTTATAGTGTCAGGACTTGCATTTAAGTCTTTAATCCATCTTGAGTTGACTGCTGTATGTGGTGCAAAGTAGGGGTCCAGTTTCATTCTTTTGCATATGCACATTTAATTTTCTCATCACTATTTATTGAAAAGGGTATCCTTTCTCCATTGTATGTTCTTAGCACTTTTATCAAAAATCAGCTGGTTATGACTATGTGAATTTACTCTTTCTATTTTTTTTAATTTGCTTTTGTAGGGGAATACTTTTTCCTGAAGGTGTATCTATAGTATTGGCTAGGTAGGACACTTTAGTTTTGAGTCTGGGTGTGTGCAGTACTGTAGTCTACATATGATTTATTTAGCTGTAAATAGCATTCATGTGGCCTGTGATTTCCTCAGTGACTTAGGGTGCAGTTGTTAATGGTGACTGTGGTGAAGTTTTGCTGGGGTCAGGAACGCCAGGCGGGTCTGTCCTTGAGCCCCAGTGGTGGCAGTGGCAGGCTGTGTGTGCCTGTTCTTGAGCTCCAGGATGGTGCATGCTAGTACGGCTGTTAACAGATCAGGAGGACAGATTCTTGGGCCTCCAGACAACTTAGGTGCCAGTAGTGGCAGAGGTGAGCCAGTGCATGAGTGGGTTATCAGGCTTCTGGGCAGTGGGTGTGTCCTGGGTGATGGCAGTTGCAGTGGTAGGATAACCCTCTGACCCCCCAGTGGTCTACACTGATATTGGTGGTGGCAATGATGGGCTGGGTGGACTAGTCTCTAGACTCACATATGGTGTGTGTGAGTTAGTGCCAGTTGTGGGGGTAGTAGTAGGCTAGGTCCTTGAAAGGGTTGCTTGGATGGGGTTAGAGCAAGGTTGAGTGGACCTGCCCTCAGGTTTCCTGGTGGTATGTGCAGGTGCTGGCTGTGATAGGCATGGATAGGGTGATCCCAGGCTTCAGGAGGAATGCTCAGGTGGGGGCGGCAGCAGCTGCATTGTGACCCTAATGCAGGTGATGGGAAAGTTTATGTTTCACTCACTCTTTGGCCCCAGCGAAGGCAGCCCACCGAAGTGGCAACGGCAGGCAAGAGAGTTTGTCCTTGGGGTGCATGAAAATGCACAGTGGCGTCTCTGCTGGTGGCAGCAGAAAACCACGATGGTGACTGCAGCTAAGGAATGTCAATGAGGCTCCAAGAATGTGGAGATGCTGGGGTTGTTGGGTTTCAGGCATGATGCAGCTGGTGGGGACAGGGATCTCAATATGGAGCTTCGCTTTAGCAGCTTAGGGCTGGCAGGGAGTGGGTGGCAGCGGGACCAGCATGAACACCCTCTGGAGCGATGCTTTTGTGCAATCTCTAGGCAGCTCCCTATGTTAGTCTTGGAACTCATGAGGGTTTAAGGGCTTTTCTGTAGCTAGAATTGCAAATGTTCATGGTGCAAATGTTAACAACTCGTGGTCGCTTACTTACCCTTTCCTCACATTCGGGATCCTCTCTAAGCTCCCTGCAGATCCTGACTGAGCAGGCTGCTTCTTTCCTTTCTTGCTTTGGGTGTCTCCTGTCATATCTGTCTTGAGTTTGCACTCTCTTTTACATGATCTTGTTAAATTCTTTTAAACAAAACATGTAGTTCAGATTCTCCTCTGAGTGGCACTAGATACCATCCCCAATCACAATCCTATAAAAGACTCCATGTATGCCAGTGTCAACTTTGGAAAACAGAAGCAAATGGGATGATGTGCATCATTTGAGGGCATTAAATGTTATACATCCACATGTACTAACACATAAACATACCAAATTTCCACACTTATTTGCAGTTTCATAAGCATTCTTTTCTAGAGAAATGTTCTACTACAAATATTGATGTTGCAGGTGAAACAATATATTTATACCTTCTATAAGTGATAATAATAAAACTGCCATGTAAAGAAGATAAGTTGTGACAATGCCACAATTTTACAAGCAAGAACAATAGAGTTGAGGTCTATTAAAAATCTAAGGATTTTTTTAAAATGTCAGTTAAAACTTCTTTAGTAAGTTGAGTGATGGATTCAGTTTTGGAATCAAATACAACTCTGAAGATCACAAGGCTATTATAAAAATGAAATAAAATAACATTGGTAAAGTGGCTAGCACAATGCTTAGTATATAGTATATAGCACATGCTGAATAAACATGTGTTCTCTTTTTCTTTCTTATATGAAACAACTTAATATCAGTCTCAGCAAGTAAGTCTTCCTACAAGAGGAATAAATGATGCACTACTTGCTCTACAGTGAAGAAATTAATTTTTTGTTGTGTACTTGTTGATTCTTTGAGTCTCTAAACTTGATTGTACTTATATGGAATCTCATCTGGATTTTAATCTTGTTCTGAAATGTTATAAATTTGTCCCCTCTCACTGAGTACTCTTTCAGACTGAATAGTCACTTCAGCTTGCCTTTTGAAAACAGAAGAGTTGACCAGTTTCACAATCCATAGACTTTCTATTATGATATGAAAAAAGGACAGAAAAGAAACTTAATTGAGCCTTCAGCCAAGACCCAGTCTACCAGTTCACCCAGCCAATCTCATCCTGCACCAAGTATTCCTCTTACAAACCCCTACTCTCAATAACTAATATCAGTCCTACTAGCGACCACCTCTTCCCTGTCTCTGCCCTTATAACCTTGCCTGGGAATCTCCACAAAACTCATCTTACCTTTCAAAGGGAAATACAGAGTAGTCCACACATTTTTTTTCTCATCGTTCATTTCTCACAATGTCTCACAGAAAAATTCCAAAAAGGGGAAACTGCTTCATATGGGATACAACTTCTAGCCTCAAGAAACATACATGTGAATAAATACACATTTCCATTTCTATCTCATGTCTCACCAAAGAATAATTAAAATGTCAGGTATCCAATTCTTCCACATAAAAAAGTCAGCACTTGATAATACAACTTGTAAATATTATAGTGTCCTAATATTAAGAACTTACATAATTGAAATTATCTCTACAAAACCAATTTTATAGAAGGAAAATTGAAAAGAATGAGAAAAAAATTTTTATTCATATTGCTGGTTTTTTTCCCTTTTTTACAGTTACACAGCTAGGATTAAAATATTCAGTCTCCAAAACACAGTTTGGTTTTTAAATAAATAGCAGTCAAATTTGCTATGCAAATCTTTACATTCAAGAAATAAAAACTTTTCTAAAAAAGCTCCAGTTTTGAGACTGAAACACAGTCCTGGGTTTTAAGCAAATCCAGATTCTCTTTTATCACAATATAATCAACAGTAAACAAGAAAATCAAATTTTAGCTTTGGCCATCTCAGGAACATGATCACCAATTAGAGCCATTTGTCAGATGAGTTTTGCTAATGTGACCAAAACAACAAGGAGGTGTATGATAAAAAATAAAATTCATGAACACTTGCTATGTATTATGCACTGCACTAAAGCATGTAATGACTGGTTATCGATTATTTTGATAATGGAAAAGTACATATGGGTGTTATCATTTGTCATCTTTAAAATACTTTGGACTTTACAGAGGACTTTCACAACCTGCTAGTTTACTTCAAAGACTCCATAGTCTGTACTATGAAACACATCTTCGTATTCTTGATTCAGAAGAAAAAATATATTCCCAGATGTGACCTGCACAGAGATTTCTAATGGCCCTTTTGTAGCTTGAAATGTCTTAGGAGGAAAACGACATGGAATGAACAAAGACATGATCAGAATGAAGCAGTTGTTTTTTATAATAATTGTATCTGAAAATGACGAAACAGAGTTAATTGAAAATGAGCAAAACCAAATCACTGATCCAGGTATATGAGGCACTTGAACCATACTTTTAAATTATGTTAACAATGTTTTCCCCTCATGCTAAATCAGTGGGCATACATACTTCCAGGTTTTTGAAAATATATGAATTGAATTCATAAGGGTGTCTGACATAATTTGAGCTCAGCACATTGAAAAACAAAATTAGCTCAAAAGGACATCATGTTTGATTTCTTCCCTCAACCAGGCAAGTGCTACAATAAGTGGGAATTGTGTGGGTGCAAGTGAAGGAAGAATTGACTTTTATAAAGACTTTTGTAAATTTCAATAAAAGTATTTCATAAAATGCTTGGTTTCTACAATACTAACAACTATAGCTAGCCAGAAAAATCACTTCATTTTATTTTTATTTTGCTGAATAGATAGGTATCAAATAGAATATTTTTCATGGTTTACTGGAAATGTTCTAACTTTTTTAGTAAGTTGGCTCAATCAGCAGTAAATATTATTTTAAAAGTAAACAGTCAATTAATCAGATATTGATTATTTACAAGAAAAATTGTCTTTCCTATCTTTTATTTTTTGCACATAAAGTTTTGACTATCAATTAGATGCTTAAGTGATTTATTTACTTTGGTAAAAAGCCAGGAAGAAATATTTAAATTCTACTCTTGGATGTAAGAATTATCTAATCATTCACAAACTCTTATAATAAAACATTTATCATGAGCTATTAATCCATTAGGACTTATTTTCCATCACATCCTTTCACTAGCACCTTGCTTTGAACATAGTCAAGTTTGGCTGCAATTTTTCCTTTTATCATATATCATAGTTACAGGATGGGATGCACCAAAGCTGGATTCCAAAAACCCTGCACTCTGCTTGAACTTGGCACATGGAAACTCAACTAGTGATTCCAGGACGGAGATTTATCCAGGCTCAAGACCTGTGATCCTGCTTGGCTCATACAATACTAAAAGTTCAGCATTAGAAGACAGAAGAGAAAAAAATATCTGGGTACAACATTAACTCAAAGAGATTTGAAAGTAGGTTTTAAATTCGCAGGGTAGCATTCTGCTAGACTTAAGTGCAGGATAAGTGAGGTGTTCCTGCATGTACTCCTCTTATTTAAAACACCCTTCATAGCCTATACACCTTCTACTTGGCATTGTGAAGGTCTGGTAGCCTTTTCTTGAAATACCTATTTCATTGTAAGTGAAGCCACTTGAATGTTTATTTAGCCTGAATAATACCAATACATGTATGCAGCACCTTTAAAAGCAAACTATATTTACTCAGAAACAGTAAATATGAAAGAATACAACAAAAAAAGATATCTGCATCAAATCTGACTTTAATGGGTCAAAATAGTCATCAATTTTGCACTAGGAGAGACAAGAAGAAAGAATCAGATGATTGCCATAAAAGTAAAGAGCTTTGTTTTTTAAGTAAATTTGCTGTTATTTAATAAAATTATTATTACTCTGTCTTACAGTGATGCTACAAAACTTAAGCCAGTAGTCAATAAAACATATTGCAAACTACAAAGCAGCAGGCATATATGCCATCATTTTATTAATTTATTGCAATAATCTTAAAGCTTCACTTTACTGGGTATTCTACATGGATCTATGCTTTCAACTGGAGAAACAATCTAATAGTGGAACACATAGGCATACTATAAACCAAAAAGTACATTCAATAGAAATTTTATAGATGAGAAAACTGAAACTCATAGAAATGAAGAGATGTGACCAAAGCCACACAGCTACCAAGTGGCAAGAGATTAAATTTAAGCTGCAATTTTCTTGCAAAAGAGTAATTCTTTCTTGTGTACTCATGGTTTCTAAATCTCAAGTTCCCAGAGAGGTTAATAGATCCATCTTTAGGAATATGATAACCAAGTATTTTAACAGAGAAGAAACTTACTGAACTATTGCAAGAACACAGGAGAAGACAACAAAGCAAATAAAGAAAAACAACACACACACACACACACTTGACTCGACCAATATGAGTTTAAACTGTGCTAGCCCACCACTTACAAGTGAATTTTCTTCAGTAAAAGTTACACAGAATGTGTCTTCCTCTCTTGGCTCCCCTGATACCTCCTCTATATCTTCTACCTCTTTTTTTTTTTCCCATCTTCTGCCTCTTTTTCCTACTCCTCAGACTACTAAACACGAAGATGATGAGAATGAAGACCGTTATGATGAGCTACTTCTACTTAATGAATAGTAAATGTTTTTTCTCTTCCTTATGACTTTCTTTCTCTTTCTTTCTTTCTCTCTCTCTCTCTGTCTCTCTGTCTCTCTCTCTCTCTCTCTCTCTCTTTCTTTCTTTCTTTTCTGAGTTGGAGTTGCACTCTGTCGCCCAGACTGGAGTGCAGTGGCTGTTCCCGGCCACCGCAGCCTCGACCTGCTGGGCTCCAGTGATCCTTCCGCCTCAGCCTTCCAAGCAGCTGGAACTACAGGCACGCGCTACCACGCCCGGCTAATTTTTTGATTTATTGTAGAGATGAGGTCTCACCAAGTTGCCCAGGTGGGTCTCGAACCCGCAGGCTCAGGCAATTCACTCACCTCAGCCTCCCAAAGGCACAAGATTACAGGCTGAGCCACCGAGCCTGGCTTAATTTTCTTAATAACATTTTATTTCCCTAGCTTACTTCGTTGCAAAAAAATACGGTATATAACACATATACAAAATAAGTGCTATTGACTGTTTATTTATTGGTAAACCGTTTGGTAGACTATAAGCCTTTAAGATTTTTGAGGGTAGAAAGTTATATGCAGATATTTTTACATGGGGAGTGGTCGGCGCCTCTAGCTTTCAAGTTGTCCAAGGGACAATTCTGTGCCCAAGTGTCTTTTCCTTATGGAGGATAAGCATTTGAGGAAATGCTATATATGATAATAAGAACAAGCTAGGGGATGCTATCAATAATACCATATTTCCTGTATTCTTTTATATTTATAACATGTACTTTAATCTTTTTGTTGTCTCCTTTTTTAAATTTTATTTTCTTATTTTAATGACAAATTATAATTGTATACATCTATGGGTAATTGCGATGTTATGTTTATATGCATACAGCATTGTATACTTTAAAATTGTCATTTTCAAAACTCAACATAGTTTATAACTGATTATCAAAAGCAACTAGTCAGTAGTTACAAAGTGTGGTGATTATAATGATTTTTATTGCTTATTCATCTGTGAAGATAGCTCACTTACAAGGTATCTGTTCATTACAGTCATCTTTGGTTAATAATTTTCATTGGTACCATCACATAGGGTCAAATTTAAACTTAGATTTATAATACTAACTTTGGCTTAAAATATTTCACAATTGTACTATGAAGCAACAGTGAGAAAAATTTTTTTAATTTAAAAAGATTTCTTGTCACATGTCAGTCAATTCAGCTAATGTCAGTACAATTCTGGATTTTTCAAAATTAACAAACATTTTTCAAGTTAGAAGGACAGCAGGGACACAGCAACAATTTGAGTACAAACCATGATGACAGACAGGAAAACAAACCGACTACCAACCTCTTCTATATCCTCTCAGTCATAAAGTACTGTCTTTCATGCATCAAACATCTATTAGAAAGGTTCTGGTTTCTCTCGAAAGAGATTACTGGAGTTCCCATGGGAAGTAATTCAATTAATGAAAAAAGAATAAAAGGAGAGGTAACTTGGTTTTCTATAACAAATATCAATTTTTGCTGCCAGTGGTCAAAGTTCTACATCAAAATAACAAGCAGGCATTTAAAAAAGGGTGGGGTGTGTCATCATGGTGTTCTCTAATTCTTAATGGTCAAAATTGATTCAGAAAAAACCTTAGATTGCATATTTGCAGGATTTGCCTAAATATTGATGTTGAACCTAAAAAGAAAATTAACATGCACTATATGGGTTAAAGTATATTAATGGGATTTAAAGAAATAATAAAATAGCACATTTAAACCATTTCTCTCCCCCCCAAAAGCTATTGTTAAATATTATGATCAATTTATCATTGTTGATATCTTAGAGTTGATGATGTATGATTAAAACTATAAAAGTGAATAATTATTGGGTACTTACCAGGTATTATATTAAGCTTTTTAAAATTTTATTATCTCCTATAAGCTTCACAACAAGACTAAATCATAGGTATATTATTTTTATTTTATAGGTCACAAACCTGATATTCAGATGGAGAGGAAATGCATTTTCACCACCCTCCTGTTAAATTATTAAACCAAAATGCTAACTCAGGCATCTCTGATGACTGGGCCCATTCCTCAATGACCACAGGACATGAATGTATCTGTTATTGCAAGGACACATCTGTCATCTGTCCAAAGAAGTTCCAAAACTAGGAAAACACTTGCCCCTCTGGTGGAAAAGACTGGACTTTGGTGAGCTTCCTCATTTCTAAATATTACTGTTTGATGTACCTATGATTAAACCACTCTCTACAGGCCTTGTAGAGATTACATACAGGACCTTCCTGAATATTTTTCCAGACACTGTAAGAGAGATTCTTAATAAATGAAATGTGATATACTCAAAGAAGCATTTCATGCCTTTTGACAGGAGCTTCTTAGGCACATGGCTTATGTCACTTTTGTTATCCATAACTTTTCTCCCCCACAAGTCCTGATAATATAAAGTAGACAATAAAACAATGAAAGTGGAACTATTTTTCAACTATCTCTCATCCGCTTCTAACCTGGCTAGACTGAACCATCTCACACTCCAATCTCAGCTTATCTGTAAAACAGAGAGGGCCACATTTTGATTCCTTCACTTACTCTAATTCATTGGTCATTTAATGATATCAAAACCAGACATGTCCAAATGTCTCCATTCCCTAACACATTACAGATGTTTGTACTTCTGGTTTCTGAGGGAAAATGGCAATGCAGAAAGCACTGGTTCTCCAATTTATTTCTATTTATAGTAAGCTGTCTCTGTACATGACTCATAATTCTGTACATGACTCATACAATTCTACACACACACCACATATACATAAGCATACACCATATTCTCTGTGTGTGTATGATCTCATGCCATCTTTCCTCTGACTGACAGAGTGATGAGGTTGGTGTAGTTACAGCCCTTGTCTTTGCTATCTTAGGTTCTCTTTCCTGACTTCTTCACCAATGAGCAAAGTTTTTTAAATAATGCATTGCATAAATTAAGCCTACAATGCCGAATTTCCAAGACACCTAGCTAAAGATCCCACTGTTAGCAGACTTGTAGACATTCCATTCACTCCACAAATATTATTTGAAGCACTCCTGGATCCAAGACCCAGTTTAACTATCAACAAAAAAGTAGATGCAAAAAAGAAAATAGTCAGCATGCTATTTTCGCTCAGCACGATAGGAGTCTGCTTACTTCTGACAGCATCAATTTTTTGACCCACAGAGACAGAGGAGAAAGGCCTGGGTGCAGCAATTTTATTCTTTTAAAATTTATTATTTCTCAAATGAATACTTACTTTTACAAGCATTCTTCTTTTTCATAAATATAAAAAAAAAAAACCTGTTAAACTCTGATTCCTTGTCAGCACTCTAGATGTCAATACAAACAACTATTTGGATTTCTTAATATTAGAAATATATTATATATTCAGGAGACTTTGATACACATCCTATGATTCAAAACTTTTTTAAGGCCAAGTGTTTATATAATATTTATCAGTTATTGACATGTAATAACATATTACTGTGTTTTTATGAGTTTGTATCATTTTTTTAAAAACTCAAATATTGTGTCTGTGTTGACAAAGTCTATTCAGTCAGTACATCAAAATTCCATGAAAATGGCTAGGAGCAACAATGAATGAGAAAATATTTCTCACATTTTGATGTTGGTAAATTAATTTAAATTACTGTATTCAGAGGAAATGGGAGTTTGACTGCTACAATGCTGAGGTGACCCCAGGTTTAAGGAAGGTCCACATCTGCATGCTTATTGGCAGTTCATGGTAGACAGGAAGTGACACAGGGCGTTGTCTTCTGATCTCCCAGGATGAGAATGGAGGATGACAACATGAACTGCTCTTTTCTGCAGGGAGATGTTTAAGAGCTCAGCTGGATCATGCCAAGTAGCCTTAGAAACTCCCTTTAGCCGGGCTCGGTGGCTCAGCCTGTAATCCCGTGCCTTTGGGAAGCTGAGGTGAGTGGATTGCCTGAGCCCGCGGGTTCGAGACCCACCTGGGCAGCAAGACCTCATCTCTACAATAAATCAAAAAATCAGCTGGGCGTGGTAGCGTGCACCTGTAATTCTGGCTACTCGGAAGGCTGAGGTGGAAGAATCGCTGGAGCTCAGCAGGTCGAGGTTGTGGTAGCCAGGAGTGGCCACTGCACTCCAGTCAGGGCGACAGAGTGAGACTGCAACTTAAAAAAAAAAAAAAGAAAGAAAGAAACTCCCTTTAAACTCCCTCTGAATCGACATGTTCATGTAACTTAGAGTCTCATGAAGAGAGCCCACCTTTCACTCACCCTCTCAGAGTCTCTAGGCAGAAGAATGGTATTTTTCAGTCTATGCTCTATAGAGGATAGCATAGTGTCAAAAACTTTAAAGAAAATACAGAAGGATTGAAGGAAGGAAAGACGAAAGGAAGAGGAAAAGAAAGAAGTATAACTGTAACACAGATTCATAAATCAAACAAAACCTGAAGACTTGAAAACATATCCATATGTCTAAGCTGACAGGGCTCCAAAAACATGCAGAGAAGAACAGACACTCAAAGTACATGGTTCCTTTGTCTTGGACTTTAGAGTCCAGTGAAATATACACACGTGAAACATGGAAAGTATAATAAGAGTTGTCAAGCGAAAATATAAAATGGAGAAACTGAGGTCCTGGGGTGGTCAATCCATCAAATGTTTTAATGGTAGAACCAGAAGCAAGACCAAGGACTACAGTTTTGTAGTCTACTGCTCCATCCATCATGCCTACTTCAGCTTTGTGCTGTTTTGTTTTGTTGTGTTGTATAAGACACAAAACCCAACATGAATCTCAAACTTTAGGAGCCCCACATTCATTAGTGGTTTGTTGACCCTAAACCAAAGCCTTGTTTTCTTCCTAGATTTTCAGCTTAAAATTCTATTTTTACCATATGGCAGGTCATAGGATTTTGCAAGTCCTGGATCTGTGTTGTGACAGAATTAACTTATATTTTTAAATACCTTGTATTTCACTTTAATAAAAGATGCACAGACTCTGCAGTGGACACTTTCTTTTCTTTTTGTGCTTATAAACATTAATCACAACATCTAAGCCTAGCAAGGACTGATGAATCAGATGACCCTCTGTGGATGTGCCATTCCTCGCTGGGCCAGACTCAGTGATCCACTCATTCTAACCTGCTTGCTGCTCCCTCCACCTCTCATGTCCTTTCAAGATTCTATACTTTGATTGGGCTATTTTTGCCTAGATTTTCTTACTTGAAGAATATATACTTAATTTTCTTTTTTTTAACCTGCTATATTTATTTATATTTTATTTTAAAGATGTGGGGTATAATTAAGGATTAGGTATACAAGTATACATCATATAGGTAAAGTTTGGGCCTCCCTTTGGTCCCCACTTTGCCTGGTTTGAGATCAGGTACACTTATTGAAGCTGTGTTCCCCCCACCCACCCTGACAGTATCCCACTACTGCTAATTCCTTTCTTATAGTATTATGGTAAATGTTCAGGGTCCACTTACGAAGTGAGAATACATGGTACTCTGTTCTTTGTTTCTGTGATAGATCACTGAGTATTATTGACTCTAAATCCATGCAAGTTGCTGCAAAGTCCGTAAGTTTTTCCTTCTTTATGACTGTGATATTCCATTGTGTATATGTACCACATTTTTTAAATCCTGTTCTGTTTCAATGGACAGCATATATTTTATCCTGCCCTGTTTCAATGGGCAACAGTTCCATATTTCTGCTATTGTGAATCGTCCTGCAATAAACATGTGTGTGCAGGTCTTTTATGGTAGAATGCTTTGAGTTCCTCTGTGTATATTCCCAGTTGGGGGATAACTGGTTCATCTACTCAATTTTCAAGACTTAACACATATGTCACCTCTAAACTTTCCCTCTCTTCCCTTTGTAGCCTCATTCTTCCAAATATGGACTTCTCAGTAAACAATGACAGACGTTGTATTTTACTTCTTTTTCTGCATATTTATTTCTCACATGACACTATGAACTCCTTGAGGGAAAAATATATAACCAATTTACTTCTATATGCTAAGAAGTGAGCTTAATAAATTTTGCTTACACAATAAATAATAAATAAACACTGTTATATAAATAACTGATTGGCCTAGGGCCACCCATTCAGAGTCTCTAGGCAGAAGAATAGTACTATATGAGTAACTGATTGCCCTAAGGCATTGCTGTTTTTACAGCAGTCACTCTATTTCAGACAGCCGAGCCTGACATGAAAGCTTCTTATAGATTGGAAAAAAAGATGGATGGTTGGATGGATAGATGGATAGGATAGGAGGGAAGGAAGGAGGGAGGGAGAGAGGGAGGGAGGGAGGGAGGAAGGAAGGAAGGAAGGAAGGAAGGAAGGAAGGAAGGAAGGAAGGAAGGAAGGAAAAATTTAAACAAAACTTTAGTCTGCTCAATTTTATCCAACTAGCAGGATTAGACCTTTGTGAAATATCCTGGAAAGCACATTAAGCAGCAACCCACAAGGAAACTTTAAAAGATTAGCAACAATACCCTCAAAGTTTGGGAGAAGAGAGCAAATGTAATCATACTGATTTCTCTGAACAATAACTATTTCTAAAAACACAAATTTAGAAAGCAGAGGAAGAGTGACAAGGGGCAATATAATATATACACAGATGCCTCAGGTCATAAAGCCTGTGTCACCACTATCATAATGGCATATTCATTGGAAGTTTGGGAATATTTTATTTTTTATCATTGCTCTTTCAGGCTTCTTTTTCTTTTAAGAATGAACACAATGTGAGAGTGTTCATATCATCTCATTCTTTTTCTCTCTTCTTAAAAATTAACATATCTGCATGCTTGAATCTCTAAAAATAAAGGAAAAAAATAGAGCTGTTTTTGAGTGTTGAGTTAATCTTGCCCCAAAGCTGTTAAAAGAAAGGTGATAATAGTCTCAGCTGATGCCTTTGTTTATAGTTTCTCTGTCCCTAGAAAAAGACCACCTGCATTCTTCTTATATCAACACACAGACTGAGCCTAGTGAGGGGAGGCTCATGACCCGGAGTTGCAAATCTTTATCCTATTACTGGCATTTGTTTCAGGCTAGGAAGCATGCTGAAGTCTCTGTTTTACTTATTAAAAAACCCTAGAATGTTAACTATGACAAAATCTTTCAAAAAGCACATTTTTTCATAGCATGTAAAGCCTTTAATAATCCTTTATTCCCTCTAAAATTAAAAGTATGTAAATCCCTTAACGTGGTGGTAGACCTGCATAGGAAGTAGAAGGCATCCTCCACCCAGCTACAGAGGTCTTCGATTGAGAGGCGGAGGCTGGTCACATTGTTTGACATGAGGGTTAGTTTTCAGATAGTGAAATTTCAGTTGCCAGGTGCCAGAGGCAATTTGTCAGACACTCATAAAATAAAGATCAAAAAGTCCATCCGTCTCAGAATGCATCTGGGATCTAGGAAGGAACACTCACAGACCTCTGTCCTTTAAACAGCTCTCACTTAAAGAGCTTCATGTTTATAATAACAAGAACAGGAGAAAGGGGTCAAGTCAAATTCTGTCGAATAGCAGGTGTTGTTATAAGTTTTTTGTTCTCTTTTTTTTCTTAAAATGTAATCAGAAAGAATATTGAGTTGTTGCAGTAGATGCCCCCCATATGCATTTTTATAACATCTGTCAACAGAAAATGTGTCCTGAAAGCCAAAGAATAAAAAAAAAAATTCAACCGTTAAAAAAAGTTTTATCATGAAAAATTCAATATACTAAATAAACTAAATAGAATATAAATGTTTAGCATTGTTACATAGACTGCAAAATGGACTGCAAAAAATCTGAGACTTAAAATGCACAAGTAACATAATTTGTGCTGACAATAATTAATAACTAGTAATAATACTGGTATGCATATGATATTTTTTTTCTTCGTTATTCCCTTCAGGAACAAAGAGACAAGGAGATTTGCCTGAGGTTAGAAGACATGTAAGTAACAGAAACACTTGGATCCAGGTCTTGGGATTCAGACTCTCTTTTTACCAATGAATGGGCCTGCTGGCCACAGAGTCCCAGCATGTAGCTTTGCTCCGAGTAGTCAAAGCCTCAGTGAAGTGATCAGTTTCACTCTTTCTCATTGAACTTAAATTAATGTGTCTAAGTTTTGGTTATTTTTTTAAAAAAACTTTTGGTTAGTTAAATTTAGGGGTTGATATTTAATTAAAAAGTCTTTACCTTAGGTGCAAAGTTTAATTTTTTTAATTTTGCTAAGCAAATGGTATAATTTTATGTTAGGGATAAGATATGTTTTTACAGCTCATCATATTCCTCTTTTAATTTTCTTTCTTCCTTCCTTCCTTCCTTCCTTCCTTCCTTCCTTCCTTCCTTCCTTCCTTTCTTTCTTTCTTTCTTTCTTTCTTTCTTTCTTTCTTTCTTGAGTTGGAGTCTTATTCTGTCACCCAGACTGGAGTGCAGTGGCTGCTCCCGGCCACCGCAGCCTCGACCTGCTGGGCTCCGGCGATCCTTTCTGCCTCAGCCTTCCAAGTAGCCGGAACTACAGGCATGCGCTACCATGCCCAGCTGATTTTTTTATTTATTGTAGAGATGAGGTCTTGCTGCCCAGGCGGATCTCGAACCCGCGGGCTCAGGCAATCCACTTACCTCAGCCTCCCAAAGGCGTGGGATTACAGGCTGAGCCACCGAGCCCGGCTCCTCTCTTAATTTTCACTGGGAAGACATTCAATACTATAAATGAAGAGGGACCCCCCCTCTCAAGAAAACATGAAATTATCTTCTAAAGGGCAGGCCTCTTGTAGTTTGGGCTTCCCCTGCTAAGTGTTCTAGGAACCCATCAGCATCAGTGAACCAGCTACCATTGTTGTGAGAGACTGCATTCTGCTTCAATGTATTTTTTTTCCTTTTTGGAGTTTTTTTCAGCACATTTGTCCATTTCATGACAGGTGATTTATGGGCACACCTGTCCACACTGCACTGAATGTTCAACCGTTTTTGACCAAAAACACTAGGACCCACGTGCCCCAACCCCCTGACTTTTTTGTTTCCCCAGATGAAAAAAGTCCTCAGAGGGAAACATGTTGCCAGTGTGGAAGAGGTGAAACAAAAAAATGGTAGAGACACTAAAAAACTTCAAAATTTAAGAGGTCAACCACTGTTTTAAACAGTGGGAAAAGGGTCTCAATAAGTGTATCACATCAAACGAAGAGTACTTTGAAGATGATTGAAGTTTAAATATGTATGAATAAGTATACGGTTTATTATCATTCTATTTTGGGGGTCCCCCTCATATATTGGTCAATTAGGCCTTGTATTTTAGGTCCTGTCTTTTTCCCTGTCCCATCTTTTTTTGTCTTACCGCTTGATGTGTCATTTTGCTTCCCCTTATCTCTCTCTCTCTCTCTCTCTCTCTCTCTCTCTCCCCCCCACCACCCCACTCTCCCTCTTCTTTCTCCTCCTCCTTTTTCTTTTTCATTTCATGATTTACCTTTAATTCTTTTTAAATTGTAAAAAGGGTGGAAAAGGAAGGAAGTGAAAAAGGAAAGCAAGTTGGGTGAACAGGAGGAAAAAGGAGAAGAAAAAAGAAAAGCACAAAAAGAGGGAATTTGGAAAAATGCTATAATGGGAAAAATAGTCAGATACCAAGATTAAAATTTAGTAGAGTAAAGAAAGATTAATTAAATGCGGGAGTTCATACTGCCTTGCACCTTCTCAGACCACAGTGTAATAAAAATGAATATCAAAACAAACGAAATTCCCCCAAAACCCACAAATACATGGACACTAAACAGCATGATTCTGAACAACAACTGCGTCAACACAGAAATCAAAACAGAAATTAAAAGATTCCTGGAAACAAATGAAAATGAAGAAAGATCCTACCAAAATATCTGGGATGCCATGAAAACAGTTCTAAGAGGGGAATTTATATATCTATGAACACACATCAAGAAAATTGAAAGATCACAAGTCAATAGCCTAAAATCACCCAAGGGAGCTGGAAAGACAAGACCATCAAAAACCTAACTTTAGCAGAAGAATCCAGATCACCAAAGTAAAAGCCCAAATAAGGGACATTGAAGAAAAAAATATCATAGAAAACATCAGTAAAACAAAAAGTTGGTTCTTTGAAAGAATAAATAAGATTGATGGATTCCTAGCCAGAATGACCAAGAAAAAGAGGGGAAAAGCCCAAATAGACACAATAAGAAATGCAAAAGTTCAGATCACAATTGACTCCAAAGAAATACAAAAGATTATCAGAGATCACTATGTACACCTTTACAGAAAAAATGAAATGGAGGACTTTCTGACATCACACAATCTCTCAAAGTTGAAAGAAGAAGTCATTGGGACACTAAATAGAACAATAACCACCAGAAAAATTTACTCCATCTTAAGAAAACTACCTGCAAAAAAAAAAAAGGCCTGGACCAGATGGCTTTCCAGTAGAATTCTATGAAACCTACAAGGAGGAGCAGATACCAAGCTGACTGAAAGTATTCCAAGTCCATCCAAGTTGCTGGACTTAGTGTCTATAATACTGAGTGATCAAGCACAGAAACAAACAACTGAGTATCACATGTTCTCACTCATAAACGGATCTTGAACAACTATCATAATACTATAAAAAAGGAGGCTCAAGTCGGTAATCCCAGCACTTTGGGAGGCCAAGGTAAGAGGATTGCCTGAGCCCAGGGGTTTGAGAACATCCTGGGCAACTTGGTAGTAAACACCTGTAGCTCCAGCTACTTGGAAGACTGAGGCAGAAGGATAGCCTGAACCCAACAGGTCAAAGCTGTGGTGCCCGTGAGTGTGCCACTGCACTCCAGCCTGGGTGACACATTGAGACTCCAACTCAAAAAAAAAAAGAAAGAAAGAAAGAAAGGGATTGGCAGTAGTAGTAGGAAACTGCCAGAAAGGGTGGGGGAGGGGATTGACAGTAGTGGGAAATTGCCAGTTGGGGGTGGGGGGACACCTCATCAACAAAGGTACCTGCATAATGAACATTTGTAAAACTAAACCTGAATTGTACCCCACATATTTAAAATTTTAAAAAGTTTTAAAAAGTATTTAAGGTAATTGAGAAAGACAGAATTCTCCCCAAATCATTTTATGCAGCTGACATTACACTGATACCCGAACTGGGTAATGATTCAACAGAAAAAGAGAACTACAGGCTAATATCCCTAATGAATATAGAGGCAAAAATTCTCAATAAGATTCTAACAAATCGGATCCAAAAACACATCCCAAAAATCATCCACCATGACCAAGAATGCTTTATCCCCAGGATGCAGGACTGGTACAACATCTACAAGACCATAAATGCAATTAAATACATCAACATATGTAAAAACATGAAACACATGATTATATCATAAGATGCAGAAAAACCTTTTGATAAAATCCAGCATCCTTTCTTGATAAAAACCCTCAAACACCTAGGCATAGAAAGAACATACCTGCAAAGAGTAAGTGCCATCTACTTGGATAGAAACTGGAAGCATTTCCCCTGAAAACCAGAATAAGATAAGGCTGCTCACTCTCACCCCTCCTGTTCAACACTGTGTTGGAAGTCCTAGCTAGAGTAATTAGATAATTAGAGAAGGAAATCAGGAGTCTCCAAATAGGAAAAGAGAAAGTTAAGTTATTCCTCTTTGCTGACAATATGATTCTATACCTCAAAAACCCAAGAGAATCTGTCAAAAACTGACTTTCGCTAATAAAGGACTTTGGCAAAATCTTGGGATACAAAATAAATATGCAAAAGACAGTTACATTCTTATACATCAACAACAAGCATGCAGAGAACAAAATAAAAAGCACAATCCCGTGCACAATAGCCACAAAAAATGAAATACCTCAGCATCTTCCTACCAGAGAAGTGAAAGACATTTACAATGAAAACTACAAAACACTGCTCAAAGAAATCCAAGAAGACACAAACAAATGGAAAAATATTCCATGCTCATGGATAGGAAGAATCAACATTGTTAAGATGTCCATCCTACCAAAGACAATCTACAGATTCAATGCAATACCCATAAAATTACCAACATAATTCTTCTTAGACCTGGAAATGACAATACAGAAAACCATATGGAAACATAAATAACCATGAATAGCCAAAACAATCCTCAGCAAAAGAAATAAAGTGGAAGGTATTACACTTTCAGACTTTAAAATTTACTATAAGGCTGCAATAATCAAAATAGCCTGGTATTGGTACAATTATAGGCATATGGACTAATGGAACAGGATAGAGATTTCAGAAGCAAAACCTTAATTTCTCAACCAACTCATCTTTGACAAAGCCTCCACCAACAATCACTGGGGAGAGGAGAACCTATTCAGTAAATGGTGGTGGGAAAACTGGTTGACCACATGAAGAAGATTGAAACAGGACCCCTACCTAACACCATACACAAAAATCAACTCCAAATGGATCAAAGACCTAATGTAAAACCTCAAAATATAAGAAATTTAAAAAACACAGGAGACTCCCCTATGGAAATTGAAACTAGCAACCAATTCCTGATCAAAACCCCAATTGCCATGCCATAAGAACTAAGATAGACAAATAGGAACTCATCAAACTGAAAAGCTTCTGCAAAGCAAAAGAAAACATCAAGAGAGTGCAGAGACAGTCCACAGAATGGGAAAAAATATTTGCCAACTGTATATCTGACAAAGACCTAACATCTAGGATCTGCAAGGAACCTAAACACGCAGAAAGGAAAAAAATAAACAGCCCTATTAAAAAGTGGGCAAAAGACATGAATAGACACTTCTCAAATGAAGATATACAGATGACCAACAGACACATGAAAAAAATGCTCAGCCTCGCTAAACATTAGAGAAATGCAGATCAGAATCACACTGAGATACCACCTAACCTGAGTAAGAATAGCCATCGTTAAAAAAAACAACAACAAGAGATGCTGGTGAGGATATGGAGAAAAAGGAATGCTTCTACACTGCTGGTGGGAATTTAAACTAGTCCAACCTCTTCGGAAAACTGTGAAATTTCTAAAAGACCTAGACATTGACCTTCCATATGACCTAGTAATCCCCCTATTGGGAATAAACCTGGAGGAACACAAATCATTCTACAAAAAAAAAGAATACCTGCACATATATGTTTAGTGCATCACTATTCACAATAGCAAAAACATGGAACCAATCATGTTGCCAACTGAAACTGGGCTGGAGAAAAAAATGTGGTACAAGTACATAATGGAATATTATGCAGTCATAAGGAAGGACAAAGATATGGAGTTCGCAGCAACTTGAATGGATTTAGAGTCTATCATACTTAGTGATCTATTACAGAAACCAAGAACAGAGTACCACAATTTCTCACTCATAAGCAGATCCTGAACATTTACCATAATACTATAAGAAAGGAATTAGCAGTAGCTGGTTACTGTCAGAGTGAAGGTGGAGGGGGGACACAATATCAATAGTGTACTTGATCTCAAACCAGGCAAAGTGGGGACCAAAGGGATCCCCAAACTTTACCTGTGCAATGAACACTTGTATACCTAATCCTGAATTGTACCCCACATCTTTAAAATTAAGCAATATTGTCTTAGTAAAAATAATAATAATAATAATAAACTGAAAAATAAATGCAGGAGTTCAAGAATGATAAAGACAAGAGGAATTTGGGGAAATTGAATCTCAGGAAGATTCTTATTTTTTCTAGAAATGAATCTACCACTAGTTGTATTTCTAGTATTTCACATTTGTCCATTAAATATTTTAGTTCATTAACATATTTATATATTCAAAGAAATAGCATACTATTGCAGATATACACGTGATAGATAGATAGATAGATAGGTAGGTAGATAGATAGATAGATAGATAGATAGATTGACAGATTTTAAATCTTAGAAAGGGTTTTACTATAATCTCAGAATTTCTAAATAGAGGAGAATGGCTGGAGTTATATCAATTCTCAATGCAAATAAGGCAATTTCAGTGCCATGCCTTGACCTTGAATGATGCTGAGCCTGGAAGTTAAATCTATAGATAACATTTCAGATACATTTATGCAAGAAGTAAACAGTAGGTATTTGGCAACCTTAGACATTAATTGGTAGGACTGATGTTCCAATTTAGCCAACAACAAAATATTATTTTCCAAGAGTATTGGACACAGGATAAAATAAATTGAAGATAGCTTATCAAACGTCATCATCTGCTGGCCTTGCAACTTACACATGGGTTCATTAATTCATATGTTGGAGGAGAGAAATAACGTGGAGGCTCTTAGGAAAGATGTTTTTCTTAGCATAGAGCCCTACTTAAATGTCATACTTATTTGGCATTTTTGTGGAGACTGTATATTTTAGGGGCTTTGAAAACTACTCTCCTCAAATTCATACTTGTTGGAGAAATGGCAATTGAATGCATGATGCTGATGGGTTAAAAATCAAGGAACTCTTGCTCAATGGTTTGGAAATTAATGGGGCTGGTACTGGGACCTGTCTTGCAACCTTTGGACTGAAGTGCAGGTGAAGCAGTACTGAGTTATTGGGAGCCAGACCAGTGGAATAACAATAAAATACTTGATTCCCTGCTCCACAGACTAATACACACCTGATTAATAGTCAGTTTGGAACTGGGTCATTTTCAACTTCTGAGATAATTTAACCAACTTCAATAGTCACCAACTTCAAAGACAGACAAAAATAAATTTTTTTGTGGAAATCAAAACTCAGATGACTTTGGTGAGCTATGACTTTGAGAGTTTTCAAAATTCCCCCGATTGTTGATTTCTAGAAGCAATTTACATAAAGAAAGATCAGGATAATCTAAGTAATTCATTTGCTTTCTGACTTTGCATAACCCATGATTATCATTATTTGGAATAATAACTTCAGTGCTTTATATTTGGTTAGTTCCCCATAGACTATTGTGAGTAGAATTGTGTTTCCCAGAAAGACACATTGAAGTAATAACCCCCATTACCTCAAAACGTGACCTTATTTGCAATTAGTCTTTGAAGATGTATTCAAGTTAAAATGGGGAGATACTAGATTAGGGTGGGCCTTAAAACAATGACTATCACACACGGACTCAGACACACACCGAGGGAAGACTGTCATGTCAAGATAGAAGCAGAATTTGAGTAATGTAACTGCAAGCCAAGAATTTCCAGCAGCTACCAGAAGCTGGGAGAGAGGCATGGAGCAAACTCTACCTGAGAAACTTCAGAAGAAACAACCCTGTCAATACCTGGATTTCAGACTTACTTCCATTCTCTAAAACTGTAAGAATAAATTCCTGTTATTTTAAGCCAGCCAATTGTTGATGCCTTGTAATAACGCCCTGGAAAAAAAAAACAAAAACACAGATCATATATCACACTGACAATGAACACCCTATGTGATTTTTTTAATGGAAAACTGGGGTAAATAAAGTCACAGATGGCATCATCATCATTACCACATCCTCATTTCTTGTAGAATGACTGTGTGCTTAGCACTGAGTTCTTCATATTTCCGAGCAAATCCTTAACACAACAAAGTAAGAAAGGTATTATTAGTGCAATCTTCTAAAAATTGAAACTGAGAATCAGAAAAGTTCAGTAACATGATTTAAGTCACACCCCTAGTAAGTTTTAGAGTCAGAATTTGAACACACTTTCAGTCTAAATTAGAAACACCAGCTCTTAAACATTATTATACTCATAGAACACTCCATTATACCAACTCAAAAGTGGAAAGGAAATTTATCAGATTATCTTATCCCTGCCTCTCATTTTATAAATGAAGAAACTGAAACTTGTGTGAAGAAGATTTTACCTAGGAACACACAAGCAATTCCATGATGCTAAAACAGGTCCTTGTTTCCATTATACCATACCAATGATACTGTTTCTTTCTGTACCGTTAACACTCTCCAGTCTACACTTTATGCTATATTTTGCATATTACATTTGTTGGGAGATTTGGGCAAATGTAAAGACACATGGAATATGGGAATCTTTTGGCCTGTCCTCCTCGAACAGAGCCAGACATAGATCATAGTGATTAATTCTCGAAGGTCTACATTGGACAACTAACTTCCCTGGGTCAATAGTTGTTTTCTTGCTTTCTATCTTGATATTTGTGTTCCAAATAGCAGCTCTCACTGCTTATCAGAGGAGTCACAAACACCCCAGAGGTCATCAATCCATACATCAAACCGACATCATGGATTTCAATACCAAAAGAGTGACATGTCCATGGACCATCGGGTGCTCTTGGTGTCACCCAACAATGAAGACCTTTTTCTCTGATCTGTTTCTATTAAGAAGATGTGTTAGAACAGCTTGGAGGCCAGAATGATTTACGGTGCTGAGATGTCATGGTGTTATTCCAGCTCAGCACAGTACAAAACTCTCCATGGGAAGACATAGCAAGAGACACATGACAAATGTTAAGAAAACTCACAATGCATAGCTTTTACAACTCCAGCGAGATTTCATGTTCCCCTTCTTGTAGAGCATTTAGTATTTTAAGAATCTTATATCCTTATTATATTTATTAATAAAACACATAATTTTATTGTTCTTAATTTTGATTCGTCAATTCCACCACTAGGAAATAAATAAATATAGCATAATGCATAATTACACAAGTTTGGGGCTCAATTAGTTTTGAATTTGAGTTTACTAGGTGTGTCACCATGGACAAGCTGTTAATCTCTCTGAATGTCACTTTAGTCATTTGTAAAATAAATATAATAAGTTTAGAAGGTTATTATAAGGATTAATTAAGATAACACATGTAAGTACTTATCAATATAACTAAAACAAAATATAAATGTGTAATTTGAGGAAATTTAATAAAACAGAGCTTTGCATAAAAAATATTCATTGCAATGTTGTATATGGCAAAATGGAAGAGAAAGGGAGCAATTCAGTGGCTCAAAGTACAGGATTAGTCAAAAGCATGTTGTACCAAGACCCATGTATCTTTTTCTTGGGACACAGATTGAACAAAGAACTGTCCTTGACTTTGAAAATCTCAGAACCTGCATGAGAAGATGAGCATATGAGTAGGCAAATTCAATACCATAAAATAAATTGAGGAATGGAGGTATAAACAGGATACTATGGAGGCCTAGGAGAATGGCATCCAAAGATCTTAACATAACCTGTAGAAGGAGAGACAGTTTAAGAAGGGAACAAAATTTGCACTTGTTGAAGGAAGTCAAGCACAGCTCATTTCTTGTAGTACTTAGTGCATAACTGTTGCTAAAAGAAATTTTCAAAGTATATTAGGTGGCTTAGAATTGATTCTTTTTTTCTGAATCAATGACATTCCTAGTTTTAAAATCTACAAAGTAATTCTCTTCATTTTTAAGTATTATTTAAAATTTTCCTGAAGCTCAAAAATTGTAATCTCAAAAACAATTGCTTAACAAAATGTATTTTCATATAATCTCCACTAACAAGAAACATAGTTAGATTGTACATAAAGGACATTAAAATTAGAGAAACTTCCTTAGCTCCAACCTCTAACATAACTGTGGTGGAAAAAAGCAGTACATTCAAGTGAATTAATTTCATTTTCTTTCCATTTTGTTGTGTCACACTCTGTGCTTATGGCATCGAAATATCAAAAAGACACTATACTACACTAATAGCCACATCTAGGATAAAAGCATTTAAATGATGCAATAATCAAGTAGATTTATTATACATTTCACTAAGATTCTGTTGGGGTTTAATGTCAGGAAAGCTCCAATCTTCTGCTCAGTGTAGATAGTTTAACTTCAGTGAATGTACTAAAACTGATAGCATCCACTCTTAAGATATAAGCTAGCACTATATCTGTGGAATTGATAAGGAAATTATTTTCTCTATAACAAAGCCAAAGGAAAAAGATAAAAAGGAAATGGCACACTTTATTCTTTATGTTTTTAGATGACAGTTAAAGCACATGGGATTAATTGTCTACTATCTGAGCGACTTCAATTTTTACAAAGTAATTAGTTATCTTAGGAATTCTCTACTCCGAAACTGAGATTTTGGTCTCAATTTAAAGCGTAAAATCTAGTTTAAACCACACACTCTTTCTCAAGGCAGCAGTTATAAACAAGCAAAATACTTAAAAGCTGAGACAGAAAACTTGTTACTAAATATTTCACTAATCTCTGTGTCTAAATACACTCTGATCTATGAACCCAGCTTCTACTTCAGAATGCTAAATATAACAATATCTAGAGAGTTAGCATTCTCTCCCTGTAACACATCAAGCTGCTTGTCCCCAGGATGATTGAACATAAAGCTAATATGAAAATGTTAACTCAGTGACAGTCAGTTAAAGGGTAGTAAAAGTTGTATTTGTGGTCATGGGCAAATAGTAGCATCTAAAGGTCCTAGGAGACAATGTCATCTTGTACTCTGTGAACCCAAAGAACAAAGCTTGTGGCAATTTATTTTTAATTTCTAGGATCTACTTCCATGTTTGTTGAAATATGAAAACCTCAATTTTATAAAACTTCATCCCAATACAAAAATAAGAGCTTAATAAATATGGATGCATGTTAAACAGAACATTACACAAAAGCTCAAAACAACTAAGAAATCCTTGATTTAACAAAGCTAAAAATTCATATTATTTATCCTGAAAAGTTTTGCTTATTCTTCTAATTTATGTATTGCTATTGTTATTTTTCTCAGCTCTAAAGAATTTTTATATTGAATTTTATAAATAATTGCTGTTTGACCACTATACCCCATGCATATACAACGTGGGCAGATATATATATTTATATAAGCTCTTCAAGCAACTCAGTTTAGCCAGTAAGACAAGCAAACAAACAGGCATTCATAAATCATGCTTTCTGTATTAGCCTCCAATATCATCACCCAAAGCAAAAGACTAAAATGAGAAATTCTCTCTCTCTTAACTTCTACCTTACTGATTCAATTAGCTTAAAAATTTGCTGAAACACTTAGCTCTTTCTCCATATTTTCGTAAGCATAATGGAACAATCTAGGCCTCACTCTATAAAAGGTTGTACAGGATCTGATTTACTCCTGAGAAAAGTCAGGCCTAAAAAGCAGTAATATCTAGCCACCCAGCAGGAATGCTTTCAGGATTGGATAATGTTTTTATTCTTGCAATGCACCATTTAAGAGCTACTGTGGTTTTCTGAAGTTCCATTTGTGGGGCATTAAACATGTGGGCATTCCTTTTTATACTGCATTATGCTACATTATACTACTGTATTCCAAAGTTTTTACGTCTCCCTCCTTCAAATAAAAGGCATCTAAGCTTCAGGGTAAAATGTTCATGGTACTCTATTTTAGTGTTCTACTCCTTTCAAGATGAAGCAAAATAACCTCACAACTGTTCAGAAAATAGCCAACATTCCACAGCAAAATTTACTATAAATACCGAATTTTGGTAAGAAATTCTTAATATAGCTTTTTTATTTAATAACTACAGGATACTATTTCCTCTGCACTAATTTTCTAAACTTAAATAAACCTAGCATTCTTATAAGTTTGTTTACAAAACATTTGACATTTTTTCCCCTTGACAGCATTAATGACATATTAGAATTACACTTGCAAGGAAAGGATGCTTTGACAAGATTGCCATTTCATGTCAAATTTAAATAATATCAGCAAAAAGTACATTTAATCCAAGGTAGATAAAATGTAAAATGAAACTTCAGCCATTCTCATATATTTCATGTTTTAACAACTATACAGCCAAAATGTCTGTAGAACAACAACAAAATCTACAGCAGAAAGAAAACTTGGATATCAAGTAGAACTGAATAATTTTACAAATAATAAAACTGGAGTTCAAATAGGTTAAGTAACTGGCCCAAGGTCACAAAGCATGGTCTTAAGTCAAGCCAGGACAAAATCCCGGGTTAATGATTTTGAATACACTTATTTTAAAGGGCACCAGAGTAGGATGATTATTTTAAACACTTAGCACAGAGTGTTTTCAGGGTTCCTCTCTAACCACTCAGCAGAACACACATAGAGTCCTCTCTAACCACTCTAACCACTCAGCAGAACACACATAGAGTCCACATCTTTGTAGGACTACTCAGCATCAAACAAAATCTCTGTGGTTCATGATTAAGAAGACATTATAGGGCTCGGTGGCTCAGCCTGTAATCCCGTGCCTTGGGAGTCCGAGGTGAGTGGATTGCCTGAGCCCGCGGGTTTGCGACCTGCCTGGGCAGCTTGGCAAGACCTCATCTCTACAATAAATCAAAAATTAGCCGGGTGTGATAGCGCGCGCCTGTAGTTCCAGCTACTTGGAAGGTTGAGGCAGAAGGATCGCCGGAGCCCAGCAGGTCGAGGCTACGGTGGCCGGGAGCGGCCACTGCACTCCAGTCTGGGTGACAGAGTGAGACTCCGACTCAAAAAGAAAAAAAAGAAAGAAAACATTATATCGAGAAACTAAATAAAAAATTATAGAGACTGCAAGCAGGTTGAGGACAGGTGCAGTACAAGGATCGCCTTTTTGGAGCAGGATTGAAGTAAAAAACAAGGCAAGCTCTCTAGCTCAGACATGCTGCCTGGCACTTTCATCCATGGGGAATCCTCTTTGACAGGAGGTTTTTCCGTTTCTCTAAAGTCCATTGCAGAATGTAGAGATACTCAAACGAGAAAGGACATGAATTGGCAGCCGGGAGAAATGGAACAGAGCAAGAGATAGGATTCAAACCGGTGTTCACCTACATCAAACTTTGTGTAGCTTATATTAAGTCAGCACTAGAACAAACCTAGATCTCTTAGAAAAAAATCTATTAATGATGACCCAGTCTTTTCTTGCTACACTTTCCATAAAGCATCCTTCATTCTAGTTATTCAGACTGTTCTTCATTCTCCAGAGCCTTTAAATACACCCATCTCCACAACCTTGTTCTTGGAGTATTTCATGAGAATAACTTTTTACTCTTCCATATCTATTTATCAAAATCCACACTTCCTGGAAAATTCTTTTAATGTCTCTTCTTCATATGGCTTTCCCAGTCTCCAAATCTAACATAATCTCTAGGTTTTGTTCTTACAGTATTTTTCATTGTGCTCCTCTGTCATATTTAATGTCTCCCCCCCCCCCATTGGCAGTAATAATTCCCATAGGAGAGTCTCCCAACTAGACCATGTAGAGTTGAATCTGATTCATCTTTCTAGGCTTTCAGTGTCTAGCACAATGCCTGACACATGGTCTCCATTAATATTTATTGTGTTGACTAGAACACATACACTAGAATTACAGAAGCCCTGGTATTATTAATTGCTGATGCTAATCTCAGCATTTCTGGTACAGAATTGCATTTCTGGTACAGTAGCAATTTCACTCTGTTCTCTTGCTCTTCTTGTCCTAAACTTCTTCATCTTACTATAATTATTATTTGTACTTTTATTCAGATCTTGATCAAGAGCTCAGAAAATTACTGCCTGTAAAGCCTGTCCACATATATGGACAGACTTGGCTGCTGTATGATGTCTACAGGTCTTGGCTCCGTTTGGTACAGCGTAAGATAGCATCTACTCTCTTAAATCAACCAAGATTCTGAGCAGCAGAGAAAAGTCTCTGACCATGCTTCTTTCTGCCATGGCATATATAAATTATGTCTGACCATTAAGACATAAAGTAACCTGAAAAATGCAGGAAGCTGTAAATTACCCTGGAAATGTTTTAATCTCTCACTATCAGTTCTTCCTTGGATCAAAATCAAAGTGTATCCTATTTTAAGAAGCCCTTACAGATTTCCTCTCTAGCAGAATGCCTTGTTTCTAATGAATGTCTGGGTTGGAGCAAATGCCATTTATGTCTTAGTGCACCATCTCAGGAGGATATATTTCATTTTCTCAATTAAAGTTTGAGCCTCCATGAATTCATGTTCTGTTTCTGAGTAAGATAACTTTGAGAAACAATGGCTATTTTACATACCAAAATTTTATCACAAAATATTACTGTGTAAAATTTTCAAAACAACTCTGCTAATACAACTGTTCAAACATCTGGAAGACTACATCACAAAAATTGCTCTCCCTACGAGCTCCCCCAGAAGCATATCCTATGCCAAAGTCTTTGTGATATGTGATGACAGTAGACACACCAGTTCTCCAACACAAAGTCAATAGGACTGCCTAACACTACAACAAATAGTATCCTGTTCAGGAAGTACCATTTATGAAGATAAAATAAATTTATTTGTTAATCTAAAAAGAAAGCAAAATATTCAAAATGTATTACTTACCATGTTTACCCTGAAATAGATCTACATGTATATGTGTATTTATATATGTATTTCTATATGTAGATGTATTAGTCATATATATTCACATACATTCACTTCCCAACATTCAGGCTGTTAACAGTTTCTTAATTCCTTATAAACTGTATATGAACTTCACTGTAAAATGAATGATCACATTTATCTGTGGTGTCTTAAAAAGTATGTGGCTTTTATTATTATAAAAGGAAGAAACAAGTGAGACTTCTTACAAAAATCCAGGTTTCAAAGCATTTCAGACACATACATTTCTATAAACCCAACAGAAGTAGACACCCAAGCATTCTAAGGACAGCACAGAATGCAAGTTCATTGGAGGAAGGTAGTAGGTCTACTTAGGTCTGTATTCCTAGATCTTAGTCCAGTACTTGGCATATAGTTGGTGCCCAATAAATATTTACAGGCTAAATAAACAAATTTGTAAATGAACTCAATAAGAGATAGTGTGGTGCAATGGGAAGAGTAAAATTAGGTGGCTAGATTTAAGTCATAACTTCAATATCTTCTGGTTTCATAATTTGGTTTGGCTCTTAGTTTGGTCAGAGACTATGTCTCTTTGAATCCAACCTCATGTCATGATACAACTGCAGTCCTCAATGTGTGGTTATGAATCTCCCATGAGAAAACATGTGAAAGCTTTCTTGTAACAATGATAACTAGCATTTAATGGGTGTCAACTCTGTGTTAAGTCATGTTTATAATTTAACTTCTAACTCCTATAACATATTCCCAGAAGGTGCTAGATTATTTGATTATAAAAAGAATTGTATACCAAAGTTTCTTGTGTCTGTTGGCTTTAATTGTTCACCTTAGTAGTTGGAGATGTAGCTTTCTCTGATCACACTGTAACCACTCATTCAGAAGCCAAGATCTGGACAGAAAGGAAATAAACCAGCTTTTGAAGTCAAATCAGAATGTGTATGAAAGTGCCCTAAAGATATATAAAACCACACTCAGTGGAAGATATTATGAATAACGTTGTTTCATATCTGGTTCAGAAGAATTAGAATAGTCAGTGAACACATTCTCCTGGTTCTGTAGCCTCGTACGATGCTCAGGTTTCACTTACAACATGTGACAAAGCATGTAGGGCAATAAAGTGGTGATGGTGGGAAGCCCAAATAATATACAATGCTTCTTTCCTACAGTCTGGGAATAAAAAGAAAAAGAAACTTCAGAACTTAAAGATCATGCCAGAAATTCCATTGTGGAAGGAGGATACAGTCTTCAAAGAAGTCAGTGCCTCCTATTTCTCTCATTTGATATACAGCCAATCATCAGCTTCGTTAAAACTATTTCTCATTCTATGCAACAATTTAAGGATTGAGTTCCAACTAATTCTGGGAAAATGCCATATCTCCTGGGGACATTATATTTGCAAGCCAGCATGAGAAAAAAATGTCATCTAAATGAGACAAGAGGGAAAAGTTAGAGAAATTAGAAATTAGAAATGAACATTCCTTCTTCTTCAGTGTCTTAGCGAGAGAAGGAAAGAATTTGGGGCCAGATAAGGAGTCCAAGCCAGAGATACTATAGCTTTACAGCTTGAGGTCACCAGAAGGGGGACGGGGGAGGCCAGCATGGAGAAGCACAGCAAACATTAGGGTAAGCCTACACATTACAGGGAAAATGTGTAGGTTTAGTCCTCAGAGGCTGTGGGGTGAGAACAGGGAAAGAGAAAAGGGAGGCAGCCAGTGAAGGTGTCTGGGGCTGTTTGAGAATATCAGATTTCTTCCTAAGAACAACGGGTCTCCATGGGCAGAGACAGACTCTAAATCAAGAAGAAACTAGAAATGGTAGGATAACCCACAGGGAGATTGCTACTAAGAGCCCTCTCTCCAAGCAAGATAGGTTAGTTATTTCAGATTGTTCCACCCCTGTAATGAAACATATTTACAAACTCAGGAGATATAAAGCAAAAAATATAGGATGCTTAAATTTGGGATTGATTGAAGAATAGAAAAAATGCAACTTTCAAGACTTGAGTGTGGTGAGGAGAATGGCAGAAGAGGTTGTGAAATTACAAGTGAAGAGATGTGCCATTTATTCAGGAGCTGGTGAAAATTCCAAGAAGGAAACATGTGCTGGAGTTGGCTGTGATGAACTGGAGCTGTATCCACCAAACCCTGTGATTGCAAAAAGAATTCATAAAATTCCAATAGAAAGCATATTGAGGCTACAAACGGAGATCAGGGGATTTCATCAGATTCCCATCTCTCACTAAACATTCGAGGCATTAGAAAGCATCTGGACCTGCTTTTCTCGTCTATTTGAGAAAGCTAAATTGTAGCATGGCAGTTCCCCTACTAGTAGGTTGAAAAGAACAGATATTTCCTCCTATTTACAGCTCCTAGACTTTGGAGTACTTTCAGCAACAAATTCTATGATATCTTTATTGCTTATGTTATAACTTTTTAGCTCTTAAAATGCATACTCTCCCAAGGAATCCAAACAGAGGTCTCTATCTTTTCCCCACTCCATGTGCCCTAAAAATAAATCTCTAGGGCACAAGCATGAGCATGAATACAGGCCTAGAATTGCTAGTATATATTCAAGTATCTTTGAAAAGGACCATAGAGAGTTATGGAGATGGCTGGTTTTCTGAGGACCACAGTAATAACTGTAATGAAAATATTCATAAAGCTAGCATTTACTGAATGCAAAATATCATTCTAATGCACATTTCTTCCTTACAACAATTTTATTAGGTAGGCCAATACATTATCCATACTTAAATCAAGAAGCTGTGGCACAGAGAGAGTAAATAGTTTGTTTCAGATCACAAACCAAGAAGACTGGTGCGAGAGCTAATTATATCAGTCACCAGGTAATAATCTGCTGGTCTTCATCTAAGGGCGAAAGAGAGTGCTCAGGACTGTGGAACAGAATGTTCTCTATACTACAGAGTATAAAGCTTTCTTTATTTCCTAGGCATTTTTATCTAAACTTCTACAGTAGTAAACATTCATTCATATTAGCCTATAGGACATTGCTACAAATATTTGTTTAAAACTCTGTTTCTCTGATGTCTGTGAGCTACTTAAGACCAGTGACTATATTGCCTATTTTAGCATTCTCACAGTCTGCCATTAGGCTTGAAACATCATAGGTTAAAATATTAGTAAATTAAAGTCAAATTATTTTTCATTAAGTATGTACTGCATTCCCATTATCAGCCTGCTTATATGCTGAGCACTGAGAATAACAAATGAGCTGGTCATAGCTCGTGTTTTCAAGATCCTTGCAATCTAACTGGAAAATCAGATGAGTAAATGAAAAATTTCAATAGAGAATTTAAAAATCATTTGTCAGAGTAAAATTGGCAGTATTATAGGAGCATAAAGCAATAGCATAAACCTAGGTTAAGGCTGTCAATTAAGGCTTCCTAAAAGAGGTTGTAAAGGAACCTCTGGGAATTATATCAGCATCAGGACAGCATGAATTATAAGCCCGAGAAAACATGGGGACATTTGGGCACTTGATTGGATGGTTCTGTAGCACAGCTTATATGGGGGGGGTCATTGGAAATGAATAATGAAAATGTAGCCAGAAGTCAAATTTAAAGGGCAATGAATTAAAAATTAAATTTCCTCTCCAAAGATGATAGTCATTGGGTGTGGCAAGTGAGCAATACAACGATGCTGTGGAAGAAATGATTTCTTCTTCCAATGAGTTGTCAACAAGCAAGCTAGCACTTACATATCAGGAGAAGATGAAGGCAAAAGGCCTTACAGAGTGAGGAGCTGGTTACAGCAAAAGCAAAGTAGCCAAGAGCTCAAATGAAGAACACAAAGGGGCCAAGGAGCAGAAGACATCACAAAGTGGTTAAGAAGAGAAGTTTTGGTGTCAGACTGCGTGAATGACTGAGCAATTCATTTAAATGCTCTGTGCCTTAGTTTATCTTTCTGTACCTTAGAAATAATATCACTGTGTAAAATTGATATGAGGATTAAATGATATAACAGAAAATATTCAATTAGAAAGGAAGATAAGAGCTATGTACAGTGACTCACACCTGTAATCCAAGTGCACCGAGAGGCACAGGCAGGAAGAATGGCTTGAGGCTAGTTCAAGACCAACCTGGATAAGTGAGACCTTGTCTCCAAAAAAAAGGGAAGGATTTTCCTATATTATGTTGATCACACTTTATAAAAGAACAGATGTATAATACATAAAAGCCCTTACATTTCTTTTCAGTGAGCATATTACATTATTTCATTTAATATTCACATCTATCTTATATGGTTAGTAACAGTATTATCAGATAACTCAGAATATAATAGAGACACTCTCTTTTATTACCAATACCTGCCCTCTCTCATTTAGCTTTTTGCTTTGTGTGGAACTTCTGGGTACTGAAACTACACCACTCAATGCAGACTGAGGTGATTACTGAATCCACACCTCACTGCACCTTACTCAAAGACACTCAACATTGCTCTGTGAAAGTCTACTCACTGCTTATGCCAAATTTGGAATTTTCATCTCAAGCAGTCTGCTACCAATCATCTGGGTGAACCAGACAGCTATCAACCATGCTATATAGGAAAATTTCAGAAGTCTCAGCTTTATTCATTCACTGTCTGTCAGAAGAAATATTCAAGTTGAACTCACACACTCTCTTCACATCCTGTGAGCCATTATTTTGTTTCTTTTTTATGGTGTTTTAAAATTAGACAGGCATAGTAGTACATGCCTATAGCACTAGCTACTTGGGAGTCTGATTGGAGGATCTCTCAAGCCCAGGAGTTCTAGGCTACTGTGAGCTATGATCATGCCACTACACTTCAGCCTGGGAGGGATAGCGAGACACTGCCTCTTTAAACAAACACATAAATAAATAAATAATTATAAATAAATAAATAGTGACTTTCTGTTTCAATCCTTCTAACAATGCTGTGAGCTATGATCATGATACTGCACTTCAGCCTGGAAGTGACAGAGCAAGACACTGTCTCCTTAAATACAAACAAACAAACATACATACATACATACATACATACATACATACATACATTGTGACTTTCTGTTTCAATCACTCTAACAAGGAAATTAAGTAGATCTCTAGTTTCCCCAGCTCAACTGCCACATCTTGGGTGATGAGTTAATATAACTCTGGTCCCAAAATCACTGGCATTTGCTCTTAAACACTTGGTGTGCAAATAGGGTAAGCTGGTACTTCGTGGTTCCCCTGGCTTAGAGAACTGCAAGGAGGAGAGGTCCTACTTCTCACAAAGCTATCCAGGAGGCGAGTCTTGACTCATCATGGTTAGTGGGAAGAGAGGAAAACTAGAGTAGAGATATTAAGTCCCTGGCTATGGTTCTTTTTGAGCATTTATTTTATCTGTACTTCCAACGAGCAAACTTTAAGTACCTAGTATGTCTCACCACATGATAACTTTTCCTAATGCACATACAATAGGAGAAATGCTAGCCCTCATAGAATATATAAACATTTTTTACAAAATAGAGTCAAAATGCTAAAAGGTACTGGAATAAAAGAATATCAAAACGGAAAAACAAAAAAAAAGATAGTAAGTATAACACAGGTGAACAATTTCCTTGAATAATAAATTTTATATTGAATGCTCTGCTGCATTATCTCATTTAATTATGGTAACAATATTATTACAAAGACACTATTATTATCACCGTTATACATATGAAAAAATTGAAGTTCAGAGCTTAAGACTCTTTTTACCTTTGCACTTAAGGAAAGACGATATTATAGGTTATTGAATTTATACAATCTGTGAGTGGAACTGAGAAAGGATCCAGTAACACCTCAATTCATATAAATTCATGTAAATTCATATAAATTTCTTACTACCCAAAACGGCCCAGAACAAATCTGGCAAATTCTGAGATTAGTTTTCAGTTTCTGCATTTCCATCCCAGCTCCCCAAATGACCCAAACTAATTATGCTGTGAGAATTCCCAGACTTTAGAGAGAACACTTGGAAAATAAATTCCTGCTTACTTCATCTCTCTCTTAACATCCACTGTCTTGATCCAGGAACTCATCGACTTTTGCCTGAATTTTTGCAACAGCTTCCTCACAGATTTGACTGGCTTCATTTCATTTTTTCTTTTCAATATTAAAAAAATTAATTGAAGTATATGTACACATAAAGTTATATAATAAAATGTTCATAACCTGTGTTCACTTTGATGAATTTTGACAATTGTATATATCCACGTAATTAAAACTCAACACAAGATATAATATATTTCCATCACCCCAGAAAGCTTCTCCATTCTCTCTCTCTTTCTGGGGTCAGCGACCTCTATCCTCAGAGGCTGAATTTTATCACCATAGATTTGTTTGGGAACTTCATGTAAATGAAACATATAGTTGTATATTCTTTTGTGTCTGATTTACTTTATACAGCATAATGTTTTTGAGATTCATACATGACAGTTGTAACAGTAGTTTACACACTTTTATTAGCTGAATAATATTATGCTCTGTTAATAGACCTCAATTTGTTTATCTATTTACCTCTTGATGAACATTTAGGATACTTCCAGTTGGGAGATTTTATGATGAAAGCTGCTTAAAGATTTTTGTGGCAATATATTTTCATTTTTTTCTTTTTTGTTTTTCTTTTCTTTTCTTTCTCCTTTTTTTTTTTTTTTTTTAGTCAAAATCTAGCTCTGTTGCCCAGACTGTAGTGCAGTGGCACACTCACGGCCACTTAGCCTCGACATGCTGGGCTCAAGTGATCCTTCCACCTCAGCCTTCCAAGTAGCTGGAACTACAGGCGCATGCTACCACGCCCTAATTTTTTTTTATTTATTATAGAGAGGAGGTCTCACCAAGCTGCCCTGGCTGATCTCGAACCCGTGGGCTCAGGCAATCCCCTCACCTCAGTCTCCCAAAGTGCTGGGATTATAGGTGTGAGCCACTGCACCGGACTACTTTCATTTTTCTTGGTTAAATAATAAAAAAATGGAATGCTGATTCATGAGGTAAATGTGTTCATGTGTGTTTAGGTTTACAAGAAATTGCCTGTTTAACTAAGTGACAGAAACAATTTATACCCCCACCAGCAACGAATGAGAGTTCCAGATAGTCCACATTCTTACCAACATTTAATATTTGTTGTTTTTTTGAGATTAGCTATTCTAGTAGATGAAAATAACTCCTTGTGGTTTTTATTTTCACTTGTATCTTTTTATATATATCCCTACTGGTCATTTGTGCTGTTGTGTTCACAATGTCTCGTCTTTTTTTTTATATTGGGTTGTCTCCTAATTATTTGTAGGAGATCTTTTGTATGATTTGGATACAAGTTCTGTATCCAGAACTTATTGCAAATATTTTCTCTCAGTTTAGTAGCTCATTTATTTTATTTTGTGTGTTTTTTGTATTCTAAAAAATGGTGAGCTATTGACTTATTCAACCTAAGTTTGTATAGATATCCTCCTATGTTTTATTTAAAAACATAAACTGTTTTAAATGTTTCTATATAATTAATTTCTAACTATGGTGTAAGGAAAGGGTTGTGCTTCCGTTTTTTTATAAGGATACTCACTTTTTAAAGGACCATTTGTAAAAATACTTTTCCTCATTGGTTTAGCTTGGCACCATTGTAAAAGAGCAATTGATTATGTACATGTGATTATATTTTTGTTTTATTAATTTTTTGTAATTATGCTGACATTACATATTATTTTGATGCCTCTGTAGCTTCATAGTGCAATCGAGTAGAGTAAGTCCTCCAACTTTTTCCCTTTTACCCGTCCTCCCTTTCTGCCTCCCTTTCTTTCTTTTCTTTTTGTCTTTGTTTTTCTTTTTTAGTTGTTTTGGAACTTTTTTAAACATCTTACAGTTACTGATTCTAATTAATTACCATTGTGCCTTGAAAGATATTCCATATTATTTCAGTTCCTTAAAAATTATCATGGTTTGTTTTGTGACCCTGCATATGATGAATGTTTCATAAAAACTTTAGACAAGTGAATACTTTTAAAATGTTGAATGTAGTGTTTTATAAATGTCAATTATGGTACATTAGTTGATAATATCATTCAATACTTTATATCCCTGCTGATTTTTATTTTAATTTATTCTATTAATATCCAAGAGGTTTTGAAAACCTACAGCTATAATTAGTTCTATCGTTGTAAAATATTAACCATTTATTTATAAAGAGAAAATTATATTTCCCTCTTTATCTTCCGCAACACTCCTATTCCTGAGGTCTATTTTTAAATGAATTAGCATAGTTTCACTTTCTTACGATTATCATTTGCATTTTTTTATTTTTTCCTTTCTGACAAAATGTTTATTGTGTTACATTTAAAGTGAGCATAGTTGGGTCTGTGTGTGTGAAAGCACACACACAAAGATCATTTTTGACAAGATTTTTACATTTACCTCTATATTCTGTCTTGCAGATCCACGTGATTTTCAAATACCATTTTACTTCCATTTGAAAAACTTCCTTTAGCGATTCTTGTAGTACAGGTGTGCAGAAAACCCATAGCATTTGTCTATTCACAAAGGTTACAACGGTGCTGCACTTTTACGGATATTTTTGCTTACATATTCTATTCTATAATATTATATTATTCTGAATAAACCTTTTTTTCCTGTCGGCACTTTTAAGATGTTCCATTGTGTTCTGTTAGCAATTCCTGTTTTTGCTTTTACATGTATAATGTGTCCCACCCTATTACAGACATTTTAAAGATTTTGGCTTTACCTTTGATTTCAACCAAAGATTCAACTATGATCTGCCTAGATAGAGTGTTTGTATTTATGTTGTTTGGTGCTCAAGTATCTTCTTGAACATGTGGGTTGATATCTTTCAACAACATTAGACAATTATTGACTGTTACATCTTCTACTATTTCCTTTTTTAATTATACTTTTTTCTTCTTTTGGAACTTCAAATATAGCTATTTTCAAATATTTTATATTATTCCATCTAGTCTGAGTGCCATGATTCATTTATTTAATCTTTTCTCTCTGTATTTCAGTTTGAATAATTTCTGTTGACCTGTCTTCAAGCTCATTTTTAAAAAAAATTTTAATGAAACTAGTCCATTTTTAAAGACATTAAATAAATTAGTCAATTGAATAAATTATTTAATTGTGATACATATTTTATATTTCTATCATTTCCATTTGGTTCATTTTATAATTCTCATTTCCATGTTTAAGTTTTCCATATGTTCAAGTATGTTATTCATATTTTCCTTTACATCTGTCTATATATTTATCTCTAAATAACAGATTATTCTTTAAAAATAATTTTTAGGATAATATTTATTCTAAAGAATAAATCTATTCATAATAATTATGCATGATAATAGAGGTCATTTTTTGTATGCATCTACTGACTAAAATTTTAATTTTAATTACTTGGAAATAAATTTTTTAAATCCTATTTTTAAAATCACATTTCCATATTTCTTTGCATTTTGTGTAACCTGTAAAAATTGTATGGTGGATATCGTATGTAAAAGAACAACAGAGTCAATAACATTTATCCCAGAAAAGTGTATGCATCCGCTCTGTTTAACCACAGTGTATTCGTAAGCATAGCGGGAGGCCAGGGTGAGGCTCAGACAATCTAAACTATAGTTGATTTGTGTATTGGTATTTTTTACAGATATGGTTAGAAAGTTTCCCTGGCTTCAAATGATTTAATGACAGGATTAAAACATTTACCTCACTATGGCTTAGAATCTGAGCATAGTCAGACTCTGGAAGACCCTTTAAGCTTTACAGCCCAGTAAAGATAAGAGACCCAGAGAGGTCTTTCCGTATTTTATAATGTGATGACCAAGCTTCTAAGTCACTGAGGAGTTCTGGGCCCTTTCTCTGAGTTTCTGTGCCTCACTTTATGCCTCCCCTACCTTTTTTTTTTTTTTTTTAAATCCTGGCCTTTAGAGGATCTCTGTAGTACTTTCTACGAAGGCCTGTTATACCATGGAAGGATGTCTTTCAGCTCTCCTGCCCCACCTACAATTTTCTTCAAGCTTTTATTTTATACTCAGTGATAGCTCTGTGTGCTTTGGATGAATTTCAATGTTCTACTTGAACTCCAGTCTTCCATAAACTGGTTCTTTATACATGGGGAATGAAATTTATGCTCAAAGGGATCTTCTTTAGCTCTTATGACCTCCTATCTTTCAGCTTGCTATGTCTCTGCTCTTCATGAGTGCCTATGGAAAAGGTTGGTGGGTAGGTAGAGACTTATTCTGTGACTGAGGGTCCTCAGAATTCCAATATTTTTCCGGGCCATGTAGCCGTTGGGAGATCATTAACATTTCAATTTATTTTTCCTTTCTCATATACGAAAGAAGACCCCCGCAAAACTGGAATTATTTTTTGGAGTGTGGGCCCCTTATAATATAGGCTTTCCCTGCCAGTTAATTGTTCTAGAAACCCATCTGTATCAGTGTACCAGCTAGCGTTGTTGTGAGAGACTGCATTCAGCTTCAGTGAATTTTTTTTTGAAGATTCCTTCAATGCATTTGCCCATTTCATGATGGGTGATTTACATGAACAACATGTGGCAGTTCAACACACCTGTCCACACTGCTGTTAGTGTTCAGCAGTTTTTGAGCAAAAACGGTGTGACCCTGTGTTCTACCCTTCCCTATTCACTTGATCTCACCTTGAACAACTTTTTTTTTGTTTCCCCAGATGAAAAAGTCGTCAAAAAGAAATGTTTTGCTGATGTGAAAGACATGAAACAAAAATGGCAGAATCACTTAAAGGCATCAAAATTGACAAGTTGAAAACTGCTTTGAGCAGTGAAAAAAGTGTCTCAATAGGTGTATTGCATCAAACGGAGATGACTTTGAAGGTCTGAAGCTTAAACATGTAAGAATAAATACTCAGTTTTAAAACATAAATTCTATTTTGGGGGGGATCCCCTCTTGAAAATATGGTGCCTTCATGGCTCCTCATACCATTCTACTAAAGCTAAAAGCAGCCATGAGAGTCTTCTCTCCTAGGAAAGCCTTACATCTTTCTGGAATTTAGCTAATTTAAGTTTCTTTGCCTCTCTAGATCTTTGATAGGTTTTAAAATAACAATAATTATGCAGCTTGTCTGGCTTTTGTTGTTGCTGTTAGGGTAGAAGTAGTGGTCTCTTACAAATTTCTATATCTTATTCAGAATTGAAAGTCTCCTCCATTAATATTTGCCTCCCCAAATTCATCATTTATATATCTCCAGAAGTGATCTTTTAACAAGTATCATATCATCCTATGCCCTGATCAAATCATTCAATTTATCTTTTTTGCTCACAAACTCCTTAGCATGACTAGCAAGATCTTCCATAAATGAAATTTACCTCTTCTTTTCCACTGACTCACTTACATTTTATATCCCCAAAATATTGAACTATGTTTAGATTTCATTTATTCACCATGCTGTTTCTATACATAAAATATCGTTTCTTCGTCTTCACTGGATTAACCTTTCCTCATTGTTTAATATGCAGATCAGATATCACCTTCACTGGAAACAATCCCTGATATGCTACCTTTCTTGTCACCCTCTTCTGTGCTTTCACAGTTACCCTGAACATAGTGCAGGCATGATATCTAATATAAATTCACCTCATTATGTTCCTCTTCTTTACTATAAGAGAATTCCATTAAACAAAGGATCAACCCCTATTACATGCCCCATGTAAAATAACTTCATTTTATATTTTCTGAATTAATGAATGAAAAGAAAGAAAAAGCATCACCTTTTATATCAAAACTTTTTGTTCCTGCCAGAAGGCGTTATCCTAGTTATTGGTCATATAAAAGTAATGAAGCAGAACAAATCAGTACCCTCATTGTTTTTTGAGATAATATCTACTGAAAATACAGAAAAAATAAAAATATTAAATATTCAGAGCTCTAGAATAGGCTACAGATTTGATATGCTGCCAAAAAAGGAGAAAGAACCCTGTTAGAAGTAAAAGAAAGAAAGAAAACTAAGCATAACTCAATGAAGTTTTTTGGTTTCTTTCCCCTACTAAGGGTCTCGGTTTTACCTTTTCTCATACACCTCACCTGCCATAGGAAAGTCACTCTCTGCTGTTTTCATATTTACCTGCTTTGACAGGTTATGTGCTCTCAGCTCTCAGGCCATTTGTGTACCTAGTGAACCACTAATCATTGTAAGATTAGTGGTTCACTAGGTGCACAAATGACCTGAGAACTGAGGCCATTTCCCCCCTTCACCTCCTTTGACTACCATCTTTCAGGCAATCGTACAACCACTCAACCTGTATCATCCTGAAGTTATAAGGAAATTTGAGGTCAGATTCTAAGGCAATGAATATTAGATGTCCAACTGGAAACAGCATATACTGAGGGCTGTGAATGGACAGGAGTCTTAGGAAAGGCCTTTTTTCTTTATGGTGGAAAAAATCTTTCTGTATGGACTAATATTTTACCTTAAACCAGAATAAAAAGAAAGAGTTATCCTTAGAAAAATACTTTAAGCAACGGAAACAAGGAAAATAGTAATAACTTTGGCAGAATTGGAAAAATAAAAAGAGAAAAATGATACAAGATGAGATCAAAGTGAGAGAGGAAGGAGGTAGATCATAAAGAACCTGTTGGATATAGTAAGAAGATAAGATTGTATTTAAATGTCATAGGATGCCACTGAAGAGTTTTAAATAGGACATATAAAATATGCTGAAACTCACCGTCAATCAGAGAAACACGTAGTAAAACAAGATACCATTTTAAAACCATCATATTGACAAATGTTGAAACTTTGGACAACACCAACAAGGAGTGTACATGTCGGAGTGTAAATTATTACAACTAGTTTGAGAAGTAATTTGTAATATCTCATGCAGCTAAAGACATATATAACCAGCAATTCTACTCCTAGTGCATGACATAGAATAACGTTTCGCAAATTGGGGGTGTTGATCCATTAATAAAACACAAAATTAATGTTGTTGGTCAGGAATAATACTTTTATGTATTAAAATTGCATAGCATAATGTAGTATAGCAAATAACACAAAATTATCAGAATATTGAAGGTAATCAAGATAAATATAATTGCATGAAATTTTAGTTTCAATCACATAAACACATATACACATGCACACACAATTGTTGTGATGTAAAATGTATTTCTTACTGTGGTCACATTCAAAGATGTTTGGAAATCACTGCCCTAGAGAAATTCTTGCACGTGTGCAGATGAAACATACAAGAAGGTTAGTCTTAATATTTTTAGTATGTAGTAAAAACTTGCAAACAATATCAATGTTCATCAACATGAACTACAATAAATAAAACTGTACTATGTGACCACAGCATGGGATACTATACAGCATTGAAATTTCAAAACTGGAGACAAATAAATAAATACTAAAAACATAAGTCTGAGAGGAGAAAACTACTTGATTCAAACATTGTGATTTATATAGTTAATTTATACAAGCACACACACACACATATATAGTTAGCAACATGTAAAACAAGTTTAGGTCTTATTTACAAATATATTTAGCTAAAACATAGTACATTTTTGATAATTGCATTTACTAAATTGAAAATAGTGGTTACCTTTCAGGATAAAGAGAAAAGAGACAACAGGGCATTCAGGAAATTTCTGTTGTTTTCCATTTTTATTTCAAAAATCAGGTCATAAATAAATAGATATTTATAATATTATTCTCTGCAATTTTTATGTGTTCAAAAAATTTCATAATGAAAATATCATTGTATGTGCTATGTGGAGAATATATGGGGATAATTAGATGGGGAAAGGGAATGGTGAGAGAAGGAGAAAAATAAGTCAAGAATGAAAAACTGTTGTTATAGTGTTATTATGACATAGACGTTTCAGAAAGAAGCAGGTTTGGAGAGGAAATCAAAGAATTCTATTTTGTATTTGTTCAGTTCAAATTGTCTACTAAACATCCAACAGAGATGTCAAATAACTGTTGAACATATTAGCTTAGAAGTCAGGACTAAAATACAGATTTTGAAGTTACAATAGTATAAACAAGACAATGCTCTTCTTTGCCATGTGTCAGCATCCTTGATGTACCTAGGTACTGCTAGTTAATGCAAAAAGACATTTCACATGCTTTGCATGTTTTGTTTGCCTTGAGCCTTAAGATTAGAAATTACATTTTATCTTCAGTCTTTCATATCAAAACTTCCAAATATACTTTCAAGAATTAATCTGTCAATAAACTTTCTACTTCTAAAGGAATTCAGCAGTCTTTTCACAACACTAAGTTAAAAAGTAACTGCTGTGCACCCAGTTCATTGTCATGAACTTTTATGGAGCATGAGCACATTCCACACTCAAAGCATTGTACAAAATACCTTTGGGAATGCAGTGTTATCCCATACAACCACTGTCTTGGGGATATGAAATAGAATGGGAAAGAGACGATACACATAACATTCTATAACATTCATCTTCCATTAATTATTTTGGAGCGCTTAGTATGTAGCAGAAACTATCATAGAGTTGGGAATTCAGCAGTGAGTTCAAATCTTATACTGTTCAGAATCAGAAAACAAATTAAAATAAAATTAAACTCTGTCAGTAAATGGAGAGTGAATTAAAATAGAGTCTAATAATTAAAACAGTGATAGAATATCCTCTGAATCAGGTTCAGCAAACTTTTCCTGCAGGGATCAGATAGCGAGTATTTTAGGCTCTGCAGGCCATACAGTTTCTGTTGCAATTATGTTGGAGTACTGTGAGCACAGGCACAGATAATATAGACACAGAAGGCACGGCTGTGTGCCAATAAAATGTTTTTATGAACACAAAATTGAGTTTCATATCATTTTCACAGCATAACATACTTTTGATTTTTTTCTTTTTCAACTATTTAGGTAAAAACTATTCATAGCTCAAAGATCTTGCAATAACAGGAAGTGGGCTGGATTTGGCCCTTGGGTCATTGTTTGCATTCCCTTGCTCTAGATTCACGTCACAATTTTGCTCCAAATGTGAGAATAAGTTATTAATATATAATTTGCAGGGTCCATTGCAAAGTAAAAAAAAGAGATCCCTTGCTCAAAAAAAATTATGAAGACTTTCAAGACAGCAACAGCACAGCATTAAACCAAGTGTGGGGCCTTCTGAGCCCAGTGCCCTGACCTCCTGTCCACGAAGCTGGTCTATAATGAATACATATCTTAATTGCATTTTGAGTTTCCTAGATATAAATTAATAGTCATGGAAAATATTTTAATTCTGTTATTCTAGCATCATGTATTTGTTTTAATTCCGCACCTTTAGAAACTCACATAGTACCTAGCACAGAGCAGATATTCAAAATAAAGTTAGTAGAATGAATGTAAAATAAAAAATAATATAGTCGATTGTTTTGTACATTTTGCTTACTGAATTACATAGAAACAATAAGTCTAAGACGTCTAAAGTTTGTTGAATGTTCCCTGAATAACCCACCCACAGGCCTAGAGAGATATGTATTTCTGGAATTTCCTTTTGATTAGTTTAACTTTTCCTTGCAGGTTAAGCATTGTCGATTTCTCTAGCTTCATCTCTTCCTTCTCTCATCTAGTACTTTACTCTCCAACCTGAATAATTCACTTCAGTCTCATCTGAGACAAGCTCTCTCAGCTCTTGGATGTTTTTACACACTGCTAGAATTCTTCATCCTGGAAAGATTCCTACCTAGATTATCTTTGGTTTTCTTCAAATCTTTGTTTCTTGTTGGGAAGCCTATTCCCTTACTGCATGCTTATTTGTTTATTGTTTATTGTCTATTTCCACCACTAGAGAGCAAACTCAATGAGAATAGTGACATTTTTGTTGTTGTTTTTCACTAGCGTATTCTCCAGGTTTGGTTGGATTCATTTCCTGCAGGTTCTGCAACTCCATTTTTTGTTTTTTGTAATTTTTTTAACATCAGAAGGCTCATCATTGAGAATTGTAACTTTCTCTTCACTTGCCTCCTCCAATTTGTGACTTTCTCCTCCAGTAGACTTGAGTCAATACTTTGGAAGCAGGGACCCTAGAGCATTCATCTTTGTCCCTTTAACACTTGGAGCATAGTAGGTGCTTAGCAAATATTTGGTAAATCAATGAGTGAGTATGTGTGGATTACAAAACAGTCTGGTGAATATGATCTGGAGATCTTCAAAAGGCTGATTTTCCTTGAACAATGAGAACCAAGTTAAACAACCTGAAGGCCTTCACTCAGAAGGACAGTATACAAAGATCTCTGGCACAGTATGATCAGCAAGAATTGTGACTCCATGGGGATGTAAAGGTAGCTGTGGCCACTCAGGCATCATTTTCCCAGTTCTCAACAGAGTCTCAGCAAGTCTGAAAGGAAATGCTATGCATTTGCATCTCTCTCATCTCATCATTGAGTCATTTATTTAACAAATATGATTAGATCTCCAGGCACTTTTCTAGTATGGAGAATACGCTAGTGAAAAACAACAACAAAAATGTCACTATTCTCATTGAGTTTGCTCTCTAGTGGTGGAAATAGACAATAAACAAATAAGCATGCGGTAGATGCCAGATGATAATAAGGGCTATGAAGCACAAAAACAGCAGAGCGAGAGACTTGGGTTTGGGTGACAGTCCAATGAAGGGAGGTCAGGGATGGCTGCTCTGATCAGGTGATGCTTGAGCAGAGATCTGAAGAAGCATGGAAATGAGTAATATGGACTTGCTGAAGCAAGGAGAACACAAAGCAGAGAAGGATGTCAAAGGTTGGGTAGCAGAAAACATGTCAAAATCTAGTCAGAGTGAGATCAGTAGGCCATCAAGTGCCATAGTAGGACTTTATATTGTTTCTTAATTCATTCAATTCTATTACTTTAGTTTTTTTCATAAAAATTTTATAATAAATATGCAAATTGCGACAGCATCCTACATCCAGACATTGTTTATTAACCTTTCTATCCTCAGATTTTCATGGTTTTTCATTTCTGAAAGTACTGATATGAACCAAGCAGAGGAAAACATACAATTTTCCTGACATTCTTCTGAAGAACCTCTCAGCTAAGAACTCAAAGATGAATCCTTCAAATACCTATGAAATGCATCCATTATACGGCTTATTATCACATAAATGTAGACGCAGGTGGCCAAATCATAGCCTTAAAAATTTATTTCCATAAATATAATTCATATATCAGTGTAGCTGTTCTAGCTATGACTAGCATTAAAGAAGTCTCCTAGAAAAATCCTGAGGTACATTGGCATTGCTTAAGATAGACTAACATTCAGATTTTTAATTTATATTTAAGCAATTCTGTATTTCAATGTAAATTCTGCTGAAAGTCCAGACTCTGTCTCACATATAGGCAAATATTTGGGTCCAAACCTCAGGTCCACAACTTCCTTGCTATCTATTTCAAGGCAAGTGTTGTAAATTTTCTTCTTCAGTTATGTCATCTGTAAAATGAGAATATTAATAGAACCAACCATAAGGTGATTGGAAAGGTTAAATGTGCTCAAGTCCTAGTAGACAATATACAGATATATGTTTATATAATATATGATATAATTGTATATTGAATTCTAAAAATATTGTTATTTATAAAAATTAAAAATAATCGAGTTGTTCATCTTCAAATTGAAATTAATTCCATTTTAAGCATGTTCCAATTTTCAAAGACCAAAACTAATGTCATCATCAACTTCTCTAGGAGATTGTTTGTCTGTAAATGGATAGTGTGGGAATGACTGACATCTAAGTACTTTTAAGTCAACAATTCTGTAATTTTAGTCATCTATCAAGCATTCTCTGTTTGCTTTTGTCCATTAGATTTTGTCCATATGATTTGGGAAAGGGGTAGAGAGTTGAGGTTGTTCCTATGTAGTCCTATGCCCCACGTATCTCTGAGGAGGAGGGTCATAAGGGAAGAACTGATTTGTGCAGTTGTAAAATCTGCAATCTCTTAGTTATTTTATTTCTTTTTGGGGGTGGGGGGTTGGAGTCTCACTCTGTCACCCAGACTGGAGTGCAGTGGCCGCTCCCGGCCACCACAGCCTTGACCTGCTGGGCTCCGGCGATCCTTCAGCCTCAGCCTTCCAAGTAGCCGGAATTACAGGCATGCGCTACCACGCCCGGCTAATTTTTGATTTATTGTAGAGATGAGGTCTCTCCTGCCCAAGCGGGTCTCGAACCCGCTGGCTCAGGCAATCCACTCACCTCAGCCTCCAAAGGCACGGGATTACAGGCTGAGCCACTGAGCCTGGCTGGTTATTTTATTTCTATAGCTTTTCAAACCAGTGGAAGATTCAAAATCATATCTTGCTACAAACATAATTTGACAATTAATGTTAATCCACTTAAGAGTTCTTCCTTATACAGTTTCCTCAGTAGACATTGGAATAAAGTATGGGCAATCCTCTTTGCCTCTCTGCTAAGGGTTTTCAAAGTTTTGCAGTAGATACAAAGGGTTCCTTTCAAAGACCCAACACAGTCAATTTTACTTTGTCCCCAGAATCTGAGAACTGGTGTAAAGTCACATTAAAACATATGAATATCAACTGCCTCTCTTAAAAGTTTAGAAAATAATAAATGTCTCTCAAGAGACGATCATTTAGCAGTATGTTTGGGCTTAGAATCCTGTTGAGGAACACAAATTATAAATGAGTTATTAAAATTCATCCAGTATCTTATATTGATTATCAACTATGTATTCAATACTGAAGTAAACATAGTTGTGGAGAATAAAGAACAAGTGAAAAATATGTCTACATATACCAACTCTGACATTTATCAAGCTCCTATTCAATGTTGTACAATGGAAGATACAACAGACACTTCCACACTTGACTAGAGAAAGGAGATCTGCAGTTACCTTACTTTTTTGTCTACTTGTGTTTTACCTATACTGTTCACTAAAATAAAACCACCACAAGATTAATGGCCATGTTTAGAATTTATAACAGGCAGAGATGAACAAACTGTAGCCCACAGTTCAAATGCATCCCACCACCTATATTTGAACACAGCAAATCTTTTTTTTTTTTAAATGAATTTTCTACTACACCAGAGAGCTGAATAGTTTCAACAGAGGTTATATGACCCTCAGAACCTAAAATAATTTACCATCTAGTCCTTTGCAAAAAGAGTTTCCCAAGACCAATTCTAGACCAGTGGCATGCTTAAGATAGATACTTAATACATGTGAAGGATGGATGGATGGATGGATGGATGGATGGATGGATAGATGGATAGATTTATAGATGAATGGATGAAGAGATTCATAGCTGAATGGATGGATGACTTGCTTTATTTACTCTTTATAACAACTCCATTTTTAAGTGGTAGTGCTGAGATTTGAACTTAGTTTAGTGACCCAAACTCATGACCATTCTACTATATCATATTGCCTTCCTAAAATAACTCTCTTATATTTAGTGCTCTAACATGATAAGATGTTATCCTATTCTTAATTGACCTTAGTGACATCTTTCTCAAAGAAGTATTGTCATTGTCATCTCATTTTTTAGGTGAGGAAGTAGGTTCATAAAGGCAAACTACTTTTGTATCACTCAGCTAGAAGAAAGAGTCTGGAATGGGCCTTAGGGCTACCTTTTGCCTTTACCATGCATTAAAACTCTGTTGGATTTCCTGAGCCCGCGGGTTCGAGATCCACCTGGACAACTTGTCAAGACCTTATCTCTACAATAAATCAAAAATCAGCCGGGTGTGGTAGTGCGCGCCTGTAGTTCCAGCTACTTGGAAGGCTGACGCGGAAGGATCACCGGAGCCCAGCAGGTCGAGGCTGTGGTGGCCAGGTGTGGCCCCTGCACTCTAGTCTGGGCAACAGAGTGAGACTCCATCTCAAAGAAGAAAAAAAAAAATCTCTGTTTGTCTTCATTTGTCATCTGTGCTCCTAAAGGGTGTGAATTTATCTTTTTTATCTTTATATCCTCAATGCTTATCATAAGTTGACTCACGGTGAGCACCCCATAAATAGTTCCTGAATGAAAATAATTCATTTCCCACTTCACAGAAGACAACCAAATCATGCCAAATTAACTTGTGCAAGATTGGCATAAGGTCAATAAGAGAATGAGGCCCACTGGCCAGGTTCAGGGACTGGCTGTGCTCTAGCTCACTGTCTTAGTTAATTTTGCTGTTGCTATAGCAGAATACTACAGACAGGGTAATTTATAAACAATAGAAGTTTATTTGGCTCATAGTTCTGGAGGCTAGGAAATTCAAGACTGAGGTGTCTCATCTGGTGAGGACCATCTTGTTCTGTCATCCCATGGCAGAAGGGCATAAAAGCATATGCATGAAAGAGAAAGAGGCTCAAGCCAAATACATCTTTTTTATCAGAAAGTCACACCTATGATAACTAACCTGCTCCTGCAATAATGAAATTAATCTACTAATCACCTCTTAAAGATCCCATTTTTTAACACTGTTGTGTTGGAAATTAAGTTTTCAGCACATGAACTTTGACTGTACATTCAAACCATAGCACTCAGATTTTCAAAGGCAGGACACAGTCTCTTTTTCCTCACTCTGCACTTACATAAGACACAATGCAAAGCTGACAAGACTATTTTCTAATTCAAAAATTTCTCACATCTTATATAGCTCTTTCTTCCAATGGCAAATGATTTCCTTTCAGGTTGCACATGTTTAGCATCTACATCTTCCATTAAAAACAAACAAAAAACATATGAACTAAAAGATATATATTGTTCTTAAAGTATATCAAGTCTTCCTCTAAGAAATATGAGATACTTTACCTTTTTTGAAAACTACTATAGAGCTTGTGGGAAACATGATTAATAGCATAAAAATTGCTTCTATCTTTGGCTAACTAGCATCCGGCAATGAATCAATTCATCACAACTGGAGATAACATGTACTCTTAGTGTGCTCAAATTTCTTAAAGATGACATGATTATAAGTGGAAATATTCCAAATTCTGAAATATTTCCATAGTAATAAAAACAGTTAAGACACAACGGGCGGGAAGAGACAGCACTGTTCTGAACAGAAAGACAAACATGGGAAATGTGTGCTGACAGATGAACAGATATATGGACCCTACTTAAGGGGTCTGGGACGTCTCCCAAGATGGGCATGCTTTCTTTAGGAGTGACTAATTCAAAGCCCTTTCCTATTTCTGAAATGTGGTAGTCAAGTGCTATTTTCTCTCAGTTTGGGATTATATGATAAAAGCTAAAGAGAGAAATAGCTGCTCTGGACATTGGCCAAATATCATTTCATGAATATTCTCTCTCTCCCTCTTTTTTTCTCTCCCTCTCCCTCTCCTCACATCCCCCTTCTCAATCCTCCTCCTCCTCCTCATTCTCCTCTTTCTTTTTAGAATTGTCTGAACTTTTAGTTTTTTTGACTCAGAGATTAAAAAAATGATATTATTAGCACACGATATTTAGAAATTCTTTAAAACTATTGTCAAAAATAGAAGGAACAAGTTTTCAAATGCATGCCAATTTCTACTTATCCATATTATATTTCAACAATGGATTGTTACAGTGTCTAATCAACTTAGACTCTAGGAACTGATTCCCAGAATCCATATTGAATTAATTTACAAAATCTGCACTGACTCCACTTTTTCGTCAATGTATCCTCCCCTTCCTTCTATATTATCACTGGGCTAAAATAGTCAAACTATTATTTTATAACAATAATCCTAATTTCTCACCAACAAAGTTAGTATAAGTAAACAAAAAGAAAGCATTTGCAAACAAATGTCAAGAGACTGTTATGTGCCTAAGGTCTAGCCCAGAAAACACTAGAGTTTTTGGTATATGATAAATTATGGAATTTATGATTTTTAAAAAATTTTCGCTTGGAAATAACAAAGCCTACATATCTAAAATGTCAGCTTTAACAAAATTCAAGACACATTAACTACTTTTAATATTTCTTTCAGTGTTTTATGATTCAAGAAGTTCTTAATAAGAGAAAGGATGCATTACTATATTTATTTAATTATTTATTTATTTATTTTGAGTTGGAGTCTTACTCCATTGCCCAGACTGGAGTGCAGTGGTACACTCCCAGCCACCGCAGCCTTGACCTGCTGGGCTCCGGTGATCCTTCCGCCTCAGCCTTCCAAGTAGCTAGAACTACAGGTGCACACTTCCATGCCCGGCTAATTTTTGATTTATTGTAGAGATGAGGTCTTGCCAAGTTGCCCGGGCAGGTCTCAAACCCGCGGATTCAGGAAACCCACTCACTTCAGCCTCCCAAAGTGCTGGGATTACAGGCTGAGCCACCGAGCCCAGCCAACTATACTTAATTATTCCAGTAAAACACAGAGAAAATAGTGCTTCTCCTAATTTACAAAATGTATTATAAAACCAGCTCATTCAGCCATAAGCGTTCTTAAAAATAACAATAGACACTCTTGAGTATACCTAGCTTTGATATCATTAGAATCCTTTAAACAGAATTGACAAGCAGGAATTGTGTCTAGTTTTGGTTTGTTCAACCATTTACAATATTCGTATTACCTGCCATTAATCTCTTCCTTGAAACTTTCATAGCTCATAGACTAATCACACATTGTATTTACTAATTTTTAATAATACAAATGTCTTTTGATAAGAATAAATACTTCTTCTCAGGTCTTATTCAGTACAGCATATGCACTGCAACTTTAAGAACTAGTTCATTACTAAGCACTCTCTGGTTGCTTCAGGAGAGTTTCCTAAATCAATCAGTGGTGGCAGGAAGCAAGGAACATTCCTAGTTCAAAATGTAAATGTGTCTATTTGATTCTGAAATTTATTAACTTTCACTAGAAATCAGGCATCTTTGATTCCACTGGGATGAATCTACCCATGAATGAGGTAGTTGTGGTAATGGGGAGTTGTGGTGATGGCTGAAGTTGTGCACATTAACTTCATGTTGATATTATTTGCATTACAAGTTATCGCTTATGATATGATGACCATGCTCTAGACATTCCACTAAGTGCTTTCCATATGATCTGTCATTTAATTCCTAACAACTGGAGAGCTATTATTATCCCCATTTTACTGATAAGAAAACTGAAATAGAGTTTTAAGTTTCAAGGTCATATAGCTAATAAACATCTTAAATTTGGGTCTGTTGGCTTTCTTAATCTGTTTTTTGTTTGTTTTGTTTTTTGCCCTAATTCTTCACTGTTAGTTATATGTAATATATAAACAATTATTTAGATGGAAACAAAAATAAAATACATACAAAATGTCTTTTTTTTTTTTAATCATGCAGTGTAGCCTTCCCTCTAATGTCAACCATCATATTGAGTTTATTAGAACTCAAGCAAAAATACTGGGCCTAGAATCAGGAGAAAAAAGATATGGCCTTGATTTTATCATCAATTTGTTGTGTAATCCTTGGAAGGGCACTTTCCATTTTGAAATTCTATAAGCTATTTGTTGGCTGAGAAAGCCTTGACTTTGGGAAATATACACTGCATCTCACTTGCAATGATGATTTTCTTCAAATTAATGAGATCTTAAGAAATGAGCATCAGCTTTAAAAATAAGTAATGCATCCGGGTTCGGTGACTCAGCCTGTAATCTCGCACTTTGGGAGGCTGAGGTGAGTGGGTTGCCCGAGCTTGAGGGTTCGAGACCCGCCTGGCAAATTGGCGAGACCTCATCTCTACAATAAATAGAAAAAAAAAATCAGCCGGGCGTGGTAGCAGGTGCCTGTAATTCCAACTACTAGAAAGGTTGAGGCGGAAGGATAGCCAAAGCCCAGCAACTTGGAAGGCTGAGGCGGAAGGATCGCTGGAAACCAGTAGCTCCAGGCTGCGGTGGCCGGGAGCGGCCACTGCACTCCACTCTGGGTGACGGAGTGAGACTCCAACTCAAAAAAAAAAAAGTAAGTAATGGGTGAGAAAAGCAGTTATAAAATGGGAAGCACAAGACCCAGAGAATGCAGCAGACATTGTACTCAGTGCTTTCACTAACACTTCATCAATTCTGACATGGGTCCTTTTACCACTATTTTACAAAAAATGAAATTAGACTCTTTCTTTTAGATTCTAGACTAGACTTCTCTCCTATGCCCAAAGAAGAATCTTATGTATAGCTTTATGAAAATGTCATGATATTTTAAAATAGTGAACAAGATACCCCAAAGGGCTTAGTAGACTTGTTAGATGGAAAGAGACATAAGACCAAGCATTACTTTTCAAATTTTAAACAAATTAATTTGTAGTAATATTACTTTATAGGAAGCAACGGCTATTCAGAAGTACTAAATAAATAGCCCAAGAATACTGAGACCATTAGCAGCACAGAACTTGTTTCTACAGCCACCCACTGAACAAATATAAAAGATTAATGATGACATTGATTTAGTTGTTTATGCTCCTAGAGAGAGAGCGCGAAAGACAGAGAGAGAGAGAGAGCCATATTAACTTGTAGAACATGGTAACAATGGAGTCTAAGGAGTAGGGAAATGTATACGGCCTTGTAGTTTTTTGTTTTTCGTTTTTTGTTTTTTTTTTGGATACCTTCTTTACGTATGAGTTGAGTTTTTGTTTTGTTTTGTTTTGTTTTGTTTGAGTTGGAGTCTCACTCTGTCACCCAGACTGCAGTGCAGTGACCGCTCCCGGCCACCGCAGCCTCGACCTACTGGGCTCCGGCGATCCTTCCGCCTCAGCCTTCCAAGTAGCCGGAATTACAGGCATGCGTTACCACGCCCGCCTGATTTTTTGATTTATTGTAGAGATGAGGTCTCGCTGCCCAGGCGGGTCTCGAACCCGCGGGCTCAGGCAATCCACACACCTCAGCCTCCCAAAGGCACGGGATTACAGGCTGAGCCACCGAGCCCGGCCAGCCTTGTAGTTTTAAGTACTTTCACACTGTGGAGATTACTAAGATTTTAAACTTTCATTCAACAAGCATTTTCTGAATTCCTATATTCAGGAAGACAAAGACGGATGGTATGATCTCTGCCTTCTAAATGCTCATAATTAGGCATGAAAGAAAGGTGATTGAAAGGAGGTTAAAGGGAATATTCTAGAAATAATTGACCCCTTTCTGAAAATATTCAGCACTGTGGGAGTGATTTCCTTCCCTCTTTGTGTTCTCATCCATCTTAGTGTATTTTTTCTGTGTCATTTCTCCCTTTGCTGCCCATTGTCCTTGTTCCTTGATTACTTTCATCCTCGGCAACCTATTTTGTAGTTCAAAAACTATTTATTATAATTGTTCCTTGGAAGAACTTGAGGTACTATACCGAGAATCCTCATGTTTTCCAAGGAAAGTACTATAAAAATTGCACATAAACAAGAATTATTATTTTAGACAAGTTCATCCAAGACAAATTATCCATGCTACCAATTTCTGGCACAGTCCTATCACTAACCATCCATCTCTTTCAAATTTTGAGGCTCAAGCAACTTTCTTACCTCATGTTCCTTTCTTCCCTCCTCATTTTCTGACATATTTAGTTCTGGCCAAACATTTTCTTGATTAGAGGTCTCATAGGTTACTACCTGGTCTGTGATGGTACCCTCCATGGAACTGTGATTCCTTTTGAGTACTGAAGCTCTAAAATGAGAAGCTGAGACCAGTATATTTGCTGATCTTTTTGAAAAGTTTTGCTGTTAATGCAACTGCTACTCAGACTTAGAATAATTGGTAGAAGCATTTAGGTCAATCTGCCTGTGCTGCTTATGGTCTCAGTGTTTTGGGGCTAGTTATTTAGTACTTAACATTCACCGATTCCAATAAAGTAATATTATTACAAATTAATTTAAAATTTGAGAGGGAATACATAATCTTATGTTTCTTTGAATCTAGCAAGTCTACTAAGCCCTTTGGGGTATCTACTTTACTATTATATAATATCATGACATTTGCACAAAGCTATGTATAAGATTCTTCTTTGGGCATGGGAAAGAGTCTAGCCTAGAATGTAAAAGAAAGCAAATGCCACAGGAAAGGTAGCATAGTATATTTAAAAAATTCATCGAACATAGAGCTTTGACATCAGAATTCTGGTTATGTCTCAGCTTTAACTTATGTAACATTGGGCATGTTATTCACACCTTCTGGATCTCTTTTTCCTTATTGGAAGTTTAAAGGGTTAGAATACAATAACTTTAAAAACTTCTCAACTCAAATACTGAGTCTGATACCAATTTAATATGGAACCAAACTTACATTATACACATATGCAATACTCCTGAGGATGAAAACATAGAATGTGAGTTATTTAAAATAAGCCACTACAAAAAAAGAGTTAACTTGTATATCTGGGACCAAGATAAGATACCTAATGAAATAATATGCTAAGAAAGAAAATGAGCCAGGCTCGGTGGCTCAGCCTATAATCCTGCGCCTTGGGAGGCTGAGGTGAGTGGATTGCCTGAGCCCGCGGGTTCGAGACCCGACTGGGCAACTTGGTGAGACCTCATCTCTACAATAAATCAAAAAATTAGCCGGGTGTGGTAGCGCATGCCTGTAGTTCCGGCTACTCGGAAGGCTGAAGCGGAAGGATCACCGGAGCCCAGCAGTTCGAGGCTGCAGTGGCCAGGAGCGGCCACTGCACTCCAGTCTGGGCAATGGAATGAGATTCCAACTCAAAAAAGAACGAAAGAAAGAAAGAAAGAGAGAGAGAGAGAGACAGAGAGAGAGAGAGAGAGAGAGAGAGAGAGAGAGAATGAAAATGAAAATAAATTTGGATCTGACTAAGTAAAAAAGAAAGGAATATATTTTGATGACTTTCCAAAACTAAAGTTAAGCCAAGTTGCTTAATGAAAGTTTAGCAATATTTATTCAAGATAAAACTACAAGTTTTTTGAAGAAGTTGTTCTAATTTTACCATCAAATGGAGGATTAAAATAGAAGTTAACACATTTATCCTCACAAGCTAAAGAAATAAAAGATATAATTTCAAGCAAATCAATGTTAAGGAAATTATAGAAGTTTTTAAGTTATTTATGTCTGAGACACTGGTAAGCATAATACATATATTAGAACTATTTCCTATAAAGCAATGTGAAAAAATAAAATAAGCTTGATTTCTTGATTTCTCAGAAAACAAATAGACATTTCTATAATATTATTTGTAAAATACACATCAAATAGTGCTCTTAAATTATCTTGAAAAATCTAATCAACCTTCACATAACATTAGTTTCATGAGAAAACGCTTTGGTTTCTAAATAAGACAGAATTATAAATGAATTATGCAATTATGACCCATTTTAAAGTTGAATACTTATCCTGTAAATCCAAGGAAGGGATTCACTTGGGGTGTAAAACCTCCCCTACCTTGTTTAATGTCTTAGGCCACCAAATCCACACTTTTCCCTCTGCCTACAGGCACATCAGGTACAATGTGAAAAGGAACAGCTAGCCTGTTCTTGTTGCTTACTATTTTAGTTCTATCGCTTTCTTGGATTCCTTCCTTGCAGCTGATTTCATACTACCTTCCAACATCTGTCTGCTGAACTTGCTGACTCATTTCCCCATTTTTATCCTTACCTTACTCCTACATTTGTCATTTACCACCACTTTTCTAGCATTCAAACTTGGTTTCTCTCAACAACATTGTTCTTTTTATGATTCCTCAGATCATCCTGAATTAGTATCCTTGAGGACTGCACTTAGCCCTAAGACTTCCTGCTTCAGTGTACTCCACAGATGGGGCTCCCATTCGTTGTCCTCAGCCCATCAGAAAAATTCCAAGTTAGTTGAAAGTTAGTTGATTATAAGTTAGTTGAAAGTTCTGTAGTAGAAGTGTGAATACTACAGAAGTGCATTTTTCAAGGTCCGCTTATGAGTGAGAACATATGGTACTCAAGAAAGGGATTGGCAGTAGTGGGAAACTGTCAGGGGAAGGGAGGTGGGATTGACAGTTGAGGGAAACTGCTCAGGGAGGGAGGGGCATACCTCATTAGCAAGGGTACCTGCATAATCAACGTTTGTATACCTAACCCTGAATTGTTTTCCACATTTTATAAGAAAAAAAAGAAATGCATTTTTAAAACAAGAACTAGATTATCCCGGGATGTCAAAAAAATGTAGGTAAGGGAGTAGTAAGTCAGGGAAAGGACCTTATAAATTACTCCATCAGGACCCTCAACTTACAAATAAAACCATTTTGAGTTGAACAGATAAAGTGACCAGCTTGCTTCATAAGTTAATGGCTAAATGGTTAATGGTTAACTAGAAATACTTAGCCCTCTGTCTTGCTACTTATTTTCCAAACTGAACCTTTTAAATCAAGTAACCAGTTAAAAAGACTGCATTATAGAGAATGGTGCATTGTTAGGCAAAGAATAAAAATGTACGGTAAACGAATATTTTGCAACATTTAATTCAACTGAATGAAAATGGTATAATAGTAATAAAAAGTGGACAATATGAAGCAAAGTAAATGTTGTTATTCATTGACAGTACAGTTATTCCTTTTGATGGTTTAAATTGAGCTTATCATTAAAGGTCCAGCTGACAATGTCCTCCAGGAAACTTTTAAAAATATTTCAATAGCTTTAGGGGATACAAATAATTTGGGGTTACATGATTACATTGTATAGTAGTGAAAAAGTCTGGGCTTTAAGTGAACCCACCACTCCTACCTGTGTACACTGTACCCAATAGGTGATTTTTTGTTCCTCCACCTCTTTCCCCTTACTTCTGAGTCTCCAATGTCCATTGTATAATTCTCTATCCTTTTCAGAAACTTAGTTTAGCTTTCACTTATAAGTAAAAACATGTGTTGCTTGGTTTTCTGTTCCTGTGTAGTTCACATAGGATGATGTTCTCCGATCATCCTATGTGAACTACACAGGAACAGAAAAGTCATTGCTAAAGATAGTATTTCATTCTATTTTATGACTGAATAGTTTTCCATAGAGTATATATTCTATGTTTTCATTATCAACTAATCAGGTGATGGGCATTTAAGTCGATTCCACATCTTTGCAATTGTGAATTGTGCTGCAACGAACGTGTAAGTGCAGGTGTCTTTTTTATATAATGACTTCTATTCCTTTGGGTAGATATATAATAGTGGGATTGCTGAATCAAATGATAGATCTACTTTTAGTTCGTTGAGAAATCTTCATGCTGCTTTCCATAGAGGTTATGCTAATTTACACTGCCGCCAAAAGTATAAAAATGTTACCTTTTCACTGCATCCATGCCAGCATCTACTGGTTTTTGCTTTTTTTAAATAATATTCATTCTTACTCATGTAAAATGATTTCTCAAGGAGGTTTTAATTTGCATTTCCCAGATGATTAATGATGTTGAGCATTTTTTGTATAGTTATTGGCTATTTGTATATCTTCTACTGAGAGATATCTGTTCATGTCATTTGCTCACATTTTAATGGATCACTTGCTTTTTTCTGTTTTTGGAGTTTTAATCATAAGTTCTTTGACCAGGTTATGTCCAGAAGAGTTTTTACTAGGTTTTCTTTTAGGATTTTTCTGGTCTGATATCTAAGTATTTTCTCTATCTTAACTTAGTTTTTGTATATGGTGAGAAATGGGAATCAAATTTTATTTCTTCTGTATGTAGCTATTCAATTTTCCCAGCACCATTTGTTGAATAGGGTGTCCCTTCCCCAGTGTATGTTTTTGTCTGTTTTGGCAAAGATCAGCTGGTTGTAGATATTTGTTATTTTATGAGGTTTTTATTCTGTTCCATTAGTCTTTGTGTCTGCTCTAGTACCAGTACCATGTTGTTTTGGTTACTACAGTTTTATAATATAATTTGAAGTCAAGTGCCTCCAGCTTTATTCTTTTTGCTTAAGATTCTTTGCCTATTCTGCTTTTTGTTGTTGTTGTCCCATATGAATTTTAAAATTGTTTTTTCTAATTCTGTGAAAAATTATGCTGGTAATTTGATAGGGATTGTGTTGAATCTATAAATTATGTTGGGGGATATGGTCATTTTAACAATGTTGATTCTTCCAATTCATGAGCATTGGATGTTTCTCCATTTGTTTGTGTCCTCTGCAATTCCTTTTGTCAGTGTTTTGTAGTTCTCCTTGTAAAGAGCTTTCACCTCCTTCGTTAAATATATTCCAAGGTATTGCAGCTTTTTTGTTGCTATTGTAAATTGAGTTCTTGATTTGTTTCTCAGCTTGGTGTTGATATTTAACAGTGCTACTGATTTGTATGTGTTGATTTTGTATCCTGAAACTAGTGGATTCACTTAAGTCTGGGAGTCTTTTGGAGGAGTCTTTAGGATGCTCTAGAGATAAGATCATATAGTTAGCATACAGAGATAGTGTGATTTCTTCTTTTCCAATATGGATACCCTTTATTTCTTTCTCTTTACTTATTGCTCTGGATAGTACTTCCAGTACTATATTGAATAGGAGTGCTGAAAGTGGGCATCCTTGTCTTATTCCAGTTCTCAGGGAGAATGTGTTCAACATTTTCTGTTCAGAATGACGTTGGCTATCTGTTTGTCATATATGGCTTTTATTATTTTGAAGAATGCTCCCTCTATGCCCATGATGCTGAGGGTTTTTATCATGAAATGATCATATAATTTTTGTTTTGAACTTTATTTATGTGGAGGATAACATTTATTGACTTGTATATTTGAACCATCCTTGCATTCATGGGATAAAACCCATTTGATTATAAAGGACTATTATTATTTTACGTACTGTTTAATTCTGTATCTTAATATTTTGTTGAGAATTTTCACATCTATGATAATCAGTTATATTGGTTTGTAATTTTCTTTTGTTGTTGTGTCTTTTCCTGGCTTTGGTATCAGGGTGATACTGGTTTCATAGAATGAGATAGGGTGATATTCCTCCTCTTCAATAATGGAATAGATTCAGTAAAATTAATTCCATTTTTTCTTTGAAAGTATGGTGGAATTTGGCTGTGAGTTCATCAGGTCTTGGACTTTTTGTTGTTGTTAGGAGACTTCGAATTACTGTTTCAATCTGGCTACTTGTAATTGGTCTTTTCAGGGTTTGTATTTCATCCTGATTCAAGGTTTGAGGGTTGTATGTTTCTAAGAATTTATTAATTCCCTCTAGATTGTTCAGTTTGTTTCATAAAGACACTCTTAATAATCTCCATGATTTTTTGTATTTCCATCATATCAGTTGTAATATCTCCATTTATTTTTCCAACTGAGTTAATTTGAATCTTCTCTCTTCATTATTAAATTAATCTGGTTAGTGGCAAATCAATTTTGTTTATCTTTTGAAAGAACCAACTTTTTGTTTCCTTAATCCTTTGTATTTTTTAATTTCAATTTCATCAATTTCTGCTCTGATATTCATTACTTTGTTTCTTCTGTTAGGTTTGGGTTTGGTCTGTTCATGATTTTCTAGTTCCTAGAGGTGTAAAGTTTTGTTGTCAATATATGATCTTTCAGCTTATTAATGTAGGCTGTAAGTGTTATAAATTTTCCTCTGTGCACAGTTTTGTCTGTGTTCCAGATGTTTTGATAACTTGTTTTATTGTTGTCAATCATTTTGAGAAATTTTTAAATTTTCATCTTGATTTCATGGCTGACACAACAATCATTCAGGAGCAGATTGTTTAACATTCATCTTTTTGTTTGGTTTTGAAAGTTCTTGGAGCTAATTCCTAGTTTTATTCCACTGTGGTCTGAAAAGGTGCTTGATATGATTTTGATTTTTTTGAATTTATTGAGACTTTATTTGTGATCTATTATATGGTCTATCTTGGAGAATGTTCCATGTATTGATGAGAAAAATGAATATTCTCTAGTATTGGGATGGAATGTTCTGTAGATGTCTGTTAGTTACATTTGTTTGGGGGTTCAATATAACTCCAATATTTCTTTGTTGACTTTATGCCTTGATGATCTGTCTATTGTTGTCAGTGGAGTGTTTAATTCTCCCACTATTATTATAACACTGTCTATGTGCTTTTTAGGTCTAGGTCTAATAGAATGTATTTTATAGTGGTATTACCTAGGGTCTGTGATCAGACCTTCCCCAAAGCTGAGATATTATATTAGATGTGAAGGGTTATGCTGTTGACCTCTGGCTAGGAGGTGGTGCTTGTAGGAGACAGCCAGTTCTGATGGAGGATGTGGGCTTTTTGCCTGGCCTGTGTTGCTCCAAGGAAATTCCCAGCCAACCTGGATGGTAGGCATGGCTGGGGAGATTACCCAAGTTCCCTGCCTGTTTTGAGCCTTTGAGGGGATTGTGGGGGAAAGATCTCAAGTTCCTCACTTGTGTGCACTTGTGGTTACCCCAGTTAGCATTGAGATGGAGTCTCATATCACTATGTTAATGCTGTTTTGCTGAGGTTACACAAAAGAATTTACCTTGGGTGTGAGAGACTGGCATAGCAATGAATCCTACTTGGTTCCCTTGTCTTTGCCTCAGGCAGTCTACATGCTGAATATCAAAGGGCAGTCAGTCTCAGGGCCACTGATATTCTCATGACAGCTCACCTCAGCCAGGAACTGTTTGCTGCTGCAGTTTTTCCTTGGAGTCTGTCCTCTCCCAGCCTGGCTAAAAAGCAGCCATCATCAAGGATTGAGTTCCTTGTATATGGCAGTTAGAGCTACTCAGGGATATTTTTTTTCATACACCATCACACGTGACTTTTGGCAGGGTACACCAGTAGGCAAAGCAGTATTCTTTGAGAGTCTGGAATCCCACAAGGCTCAGGAAGCTCTCCAAGTTCATGACTGGACAACAGAATTTCTGAATTCATCTCACTCACTTTCCTCACTGCATCTGGAGGCCACCAGTCTGTGCCAAGATCCAGCTAAGTGTCTGGCCAGTTCCAACCCAGGCTGACTAACTTTTTTCTTCTTTGCTCTATGTGGCTATTGTCACTTTTTGATGAGCATGGGGTGTGGTGCTAGTCCTACTCCTCTTTGGCTGCCAAGGAAACTATCTTGTTTTAGTCCATAGGAGAAACATACTCTAGCTTCCTCTAGTAGGCTATCTATAAACTTTGCATCTTTCTAACACCTCAGAGAAAACACTGACCATTTCATGGTTTCCAGGGTGTCTTGACATCTTCCCTATAGATCATCAGTACCTGCAAGTCATAGTGTGATGGAGGCTATGGCAGAGTCACCTGGGCCTCCTGGAGATAAGGACATGAAGCATCAGAGAGAAATTCGATCTTGGTATTTTGGGGCAGGAGACAAAGACTCTACCAGGTCACCCAAGAAACTTTATTCTGGTTGCAGAGAACTCAGAACTCTTGCCACTTTGATTATTTGTATTACTCTTTGACATTTAATGTTATTGATGTACATTGCCATATATTTATTTGTATACTGTTTTAATCTTGAGTTCAGCAGGGACTCTGTATCAGAGCTTTGTGCCAAACAGTAATCAAAGAATCATGTCTATGGTAGTCTGAAATCTAAGATGTTCTCTAATATTTTTACCAGATCTCTGGTATACATCCTGCATGATGTTCTTCCCTTGAGTTGGTAAAGACTTTTGCATATTATGAATTCCAAAGGTAAAGAAATTTTTGCGTATGTAATTAAGAACCTTAATCAGTTAGCTTGGAGTCAATCAAAAGCAATATTTGAAAAAGACTGGTAGCATTAGAAAGTCTCTTGTTGAGCTTAATAGAGCCACCATGTATCTGCAAGGAAATAAATTCTGCTAACAGATCTGTGAGCTTAAAGACGAACTCTTTACTTTGGATATGATTATAGTTCTAGCCAACACCTTGATTATATCCTTGTGAGACTCTGGGTAGAGGATCCAGCTAAAACTGTGCCTGCATTCTTAGCCCACAAAACTATAAGATAACGAATGGACATTGTTTAAGCCACTAAGTCCCTGGTAAATTGTTATGCAGCAATAGAAAACTAACATAATATCTGTGCTGACCATGCATGTCTGTGCAGGATGGTCTGTCAAGTTGGAAACTGGTTTCTTCAAGAACACAATGACAATTCAGCTGTTAATCAGCTCATGTTGCCATAACAAAATTCCAATCTGGGTAGCTTAAAACATAGAAATTTATTTTCTTATGGTTTTGAAAGCAGGAAGTCCATGATAGAGGTGCTGGCAAGGTTGGTTTCAGGTGGCTTTGCTTCTCAGCTTATAGACAACCACCTTCTTGCTTTGTTCTTACATGGTCTGAGCAAATGAGAGAGAAAACCTTACAAAGGTGTAAGTAAATGAGAGAAAATCTGATGTCTTTTCCTCTTCTTGTAAGAATAAAAGTTCTATTAAATCATGGACCCATCCTTCTAACCATATCTAACCATAATTGCCTCCTTAAATGCTCACTTTCCAAATACTTTCACATTGGGGGTTAGAGTTTCAACATATGAGTTTTGGGGGGACACAATTTAGTTCATAATAAATAGGTAGTGCAAATGGATGACAGAGATGTGAATGGGTGACAATGGAAAAGGAGGAAAAGAGACTCTGCCTAGAAAATGTATAAAGAAATAATTGACAGAGTGCTTATTTGAATACTGAAATGCTTATTTAATTCAAATTCTTATTTGGATATTGAAGATGAAATAGGAATACAAACTAAAGCAAAGTTTTTAGTCTTGAGGAGCTACATCAAAAGAGATCTAACTGACCATAGAGAAATCATTATTCCTTAGTAAAATGCTGCACTTTGTTTTTCAGGGAATTATCCAGGGTAGAAACAAAGCAAGAATTTTTGTGGAAATTAAGGATCAACAAGTCATACAAGTAGTTGTGTCTACGATACTACAATAATACAAACTAACAAATTAAGAGGTACACATTTCATCCCCCCCCAAAATTACTGAAATGTAAATAGTTACAGAAATTTTAATTCAAATTATTTAGAAATGTATAGTTTTTTTGTTTTTTTTCTTGTTATTGATTTTTAAAATCAACAAATAAAAAGTATGTATTTCTCATGTAAAACATACTGTTTTGAAATGCATATACATCGTGGGATGAATAAATTGAGCTAAATAACTATGGATGACTTAATAAACTCATACTTAGTTTTGTGGAGAGAATACTTAAAATCTATTATTTTAGCAATTTTCAGGAATACAGTATACTTTTATTAACTATAATTGTCATAATGTACAATAGATAGATTTTTAAAAAAATATAACTGTTTTTGTTTTAGGGGGTTTTTGGTTGTTTGTTTCTCAGTTCTACCTACTTTACTATGTTCAGTATAGTTAAATGTGGAAAATGAAGAAATATAATTTTACTGAAACCTGAAACACTTCTTCTAGCAGTTCTAAAGTATGTTTCATAAAACATAAATCTCATGAGGCCATCTGTAATTACAGGATTTTGTGTATATATAAAATGATATAAACTTTTAAGTCTTTACCAGAGAGCCACAATGTTCAGTACCTAATAAGATATTCTAAGATTAATAAGGATAATCTAGAACAGTGGTTCAGAAATTTGGTTGCATAGAAGAGTCACCTGGTAGTATTTATAAAAGTGCAGAATAATAAAACCCACCTAGGTTTACTGAGTCAGACCTTGAAGCTGAGTTTGGAGTCTTCTAAACTTAAATTTCTTCAGGTAAATCTTAGGAAGGTTGGAGAGACACTTCTCATGCAAACTTGTGCTTTGTGCTTCTGTCATCCTGATTAATGAAGCAATTTCTACTAAAGGCTGTTATTAGCCTCATTCCATAAGGGAAAAAACTAAGGTTAAAAAAGGTTCATAAGTGACCCTGTCCCATTAACTCATATGAAATGATGTACAACAACTCAGATGCTTTGTTATGATAGCCCTAGAGAGCTAATTTACTACCCACTCATCCACTCCCATGTTATCTCTTCCAATATGCCTCTCTCTTGCTGTCCTTATAAACCTTGTTCTTGCCTTCTCAACTCAAGCTTCCCTTATCCCTGCAATCTTGGAAACTGCCCCATTTGACATGCAAAAAAAATGTATCACGAGGCAATGACTTCTCCTTCCGCTTCTATTCACGTGTATTACCATGCTAGGACTGCCATAACAAGTACCAACGAAAGGGTGTCTTAAACAATAGAAATCTATTTACTCACAATTTTGGAGTCTGGAAGCTAGAGAGCAAGGTATAGGTGTACTCTCAGAGCATAGTGCTTTGTTCCTATTCTTTGTAGGATGGTAACAGCACCACTGTGTTACAGTCATGCGTGCACTTAACTTATCTTTTTGACAGACTGGAAGCTTCTAGGGGCAATCAATGATTGAGTCAAATTCATCATTTTATCTCTGAAATTTCACACAGCACCTGCCACAAAGTAGATGCTCAACACATGTTTGATGAACAGAAGTGACCTAAAGGTAAAGGCAGTGCCTATGAGAATATGTTATTGGTCAAATGCTATGTAAACATCACTTTTAGGATAAAAAGCTATCTCAAGGCTCTATTTGTGGTACTATTCTGTGACAGACACTGGTGATAGCCTCGAGAGAAGAATCAAATACAGCCCATGAGTTAAAGAAACTGACAATCCAGTAAAGAAAATTTTTGAATAAACACACACAATATAATGTGGTGAGTAGTAGGTTAGTATTAATTACAGGGTTAATTTATGGGAATCCAAATAAGAAAGTGCCTGACTCATTGAATACTTGGGGTGAAGGGTGTGGGGAAGCAATGGATTATCAGGGACAATGACAGCAGAGCTAAGACTGGAGTCTGGGTCTTCCCACTCTCTTTTGGAGGTGACTACTAACACAGAGACCTAAATTGTTGACCTTAGTTCACCTATCAGTGTTTATTTGAACAATTCAACATTTCACTGAGTAGCAGGTGATTAAGCATGAATTTACAAAGAAGAAATCAGCAGGTGGCACAGTTAGAAAACAGTCACAGCCTGCAGTCAATGGTTACCCCCACCAGGAGTGAGATGTGAAAAGGCAGCAGGAGGGATGGTTATAATGAGTTTGCAACAGATTGGAATGCAAGTCAGCAAAGTGCAAGGCTAAGGACAATGAGCTGCACTGGGAACTGCTCACATGGAATCGACCCAATTCTTCAGAAAGGGCTCATCAGGACACAGCTTCTGCAGGTTCCTGACATTCAGAATAAACTCACTCTTCCCTTATCCTTGCAGTCTTGGAAACTGCCCCATTTGACATGCAAAAAAATTGTATCACAAGGCAATGACTTCTCCTTCTGCCTCTATTCATGTGTATTACCATGCTAGGACTGCCATAACAAATACCAACGAAAGGGTGTCTTAAACAACAGAAATCTATTTACTCTCATTTTGGAGTCTGGAAGCTAGAGAGCAAGGTATCAGCTGGTTTGACAGAGAGGTCCAAAGAGAGATCTCTCTCTTTGGCTTGCCGATGGCTGTCTTCTTTCTATGTTTTCACGTAGTCTTTTTCCTTCTATCTGTGTCTTAACCTCTTCCTAAGAACAAAAGTTATATTGGAATAGGGGCCACCCTAATGACCTCAAATGATATTAATTACCTTTTTAAGGGTTCTGTCTCCAAATACAATCTTGTTGTGAGGTACTGAGGGTTAGAATTTCAACATATGAATTTCAAGAGGACAAAATTCAGATCATAACACCCAGAGAAAGTTTTGTGGAAAGGAGCACTTTTTGTTCTATGTTAGAACAAGCTTTTACTTTTCATGAGAAATCTCAGAATTCTGAGTAGGGACAGTCATCTATCTGAGGTGAATTTCCATTCCTTTGGAGGAAGTAGATGCTCTCTTGGATAAAAAATGGGGCCTAGAAAGATGAGCACTAAAGAAGGCAGAGGTAGATTGATGGAGCTTAATAAAGCTTAAATAACAGTGCTTGTCATTATGAGTTCTGGAAGTTAAGAATATTCTTAGAGAGAAGAAGAAGCAGGGTCACTGTCAGGGTGTATTTCAAGGTAAGCATTTCTGGTAAATGGGCAAGGAGATTCAGAAAAAGAGATTTTGATCTCTAAGGCTCTGGTAATTTGTTATCATTTTGTTTCTCATTCTCAATAAATATTTACTTTCATGCCTACTTTTATATGCATATATTTTTTTTCCTTAAACTTCAGAATACTCCAAAAACTAGATCTGCCCCATGAAAGAAGATGAAGCAGATGAATTTATTTTTCACAGCTTGGACATTAAAATGTCTAAAAATCTAGAATTAAGCTCCAGAGTTGGGAGTGCTAACAAAAGGAAGAAAATAATTGGGGAGAGAAAAACTCAAGCAAAATTTGTTTTGTTTCTAGAATGAAACTCATATATTGGTGCTGTCTACACTTCATGAAATTTAGCTGTCTTTGAAGTGTTCAGTCATAGCCTACTGTCCATTTTTTTTAAAAGTAAATTTAAAGAAGGGAAGAAGCTTTCATCAGAAAATAGTTTAAAAGGCTGCATTCTAATTTTAAACTGATCTTATACAGGAACTAGGATAATCTTTTCCCAACAACCTAAGAATTCCAATTTACCCAAACCATGTGTTTGTAAATCAGATCAATGTAAGACACAGAGGACCATCTAGCTCCTATTTATCAAAGCTTGCCTCACCCACACCAATTAATAATCCCAGCTGCACCATAAAAACTAACAACCTTAAAAATCAAAGAATGAAAGACCTAAGAACTGAAAACTGTTACACCTTAAGACAATGCTGGTAGCACGTAAAATTGTATTCTTCTCATGTTATGCCATTCCTTCTAATTATTGCTCAATTATTCCTGGACAGTGAACTTATATTGGGAGTTTTACCTTGTGATGATTAATTATACCTTTTTCCCCAATCTGAATTTGGAGCTAGTTGAGAATTAACCATGGATATAAGAAAGATAAAGACCAAATATCTAATGTTTGACTAAAAATCACCAGATAGGAGAATTTAAGTTAGAAGAATAGTCAAAATGAGCTTCTTAATACTTTTTTTTCAATTTTCAGTTTACCCATTAGCAGAATAAACAACTGCAAGCATGCCTAGTCAGCCAGGATCCACTCTGGTTATCTACCCACATGACAAAGGGAAGAACCAGAGGTACTTTCTATGGGATAGTTAATCTAAAAGAAATAGAATCTAGAAGGAATTGAACCAAACCCCCTGCTTCCAAACTTATTCTATCCCTATGGGAGAAAGTGAGTAAAGGCAGAAAAAAACAAAAAAGGCCAGGAAAGTCTCTCTAACCAGAATACTGAAACATAAAATGATATCCCATCATTTCCACAATATAAAAGACAAAATACATATTTTATTCTATTGATGCAATTCATCTAAAAATGGGAATAAATAACTAATATTGATTCTAGTGATCCTAATAAGTAATCAATTATTTTTATCTTTGAACAACAATGTCAACTTTTAATTATTCATTATAGTTGCCAGATAAAACATAGTATGTCAAATCACATTTGAATTTCAGATTAGCAACATTTTAAAATTATAAGCATTTTATTGCAATTTTTGAGAGGATCTGTGCAATAGTTGGAACATATTTGCACTAAGAAATTGCTCATTGTTTTTCTGAAGTACCAATTTAACTAGTCATCCAGTATTTTTATTTACTCAATCTGGCAACACTATTCATTATGTCATTTTAAAATGCTGCATCCTCTTCTCTGAATATCCATTACACTAATTCCAGCAGAGGCCAGCACAATTGAATTAACCAGAAACCAGTTCATCAAGTTAAAACTAGAGCTTTCTAATTCAGAGGAAAACACTCCCAGAGAGGGCACTAAAAGAGACTCCATGCTTGTAAAACTAGCTGTGTACACTGCATGATAATTGCCTTTGCAGACCTCTTCCTGTCCCTATCCCTAATGCACAGTCCCAAATAAAGCAAGAGCAGCAGGGAATTCAAGTGTCCTCATTTCCTAGCGAATTCTAAATTAAAAATGTGGGAACAGAACAATCCTCCTTCACTCTGACACCAGCTTCAGCTGCACTACTGCACCAGTGAATAAAACAGAAATGAGTTCAAGAGACTCCAGGAATATGGCTTTCCAGCAAAAGGAAGCAGATAGAAACAATGTCTTTTAGATACAATCTTTGCAATGAGAAATAAGGAGAATAGGAGGTGAATGGCATCTAGGAGGCAGCCAGAGGGCAGATTATGTAGGAGGTAACAAGTCCATTTTTACTCCAAGCATGACGATTATTCGTTGAAGGACTGAGAGTTGAGAAATGACATAGCATCCTTTATATTTTAGAAGGATCACTCTGGTTGATATATGAAGATGAGAATCAGTGATAGGGGAGCATGTGTAGAATTAAAAATTAGTGAGACCATATAGAGAAGTTGCTACATTAATTAAGAGCTAAAAGAGGATGGAAGTAAGACAATAACAATTGAGAAAGGAAAGTATTGAGATTTTGGATATATTCTGAAAGTAAAGTTGGCATAATTCATGGATGAATTTGTGTGAAAGAAATGTGACTGCAAGACTGACTTCAAGGTTTTTGTTGAGAGACTAGGTAAATGGAAGTGCCACTTTCTTAGATGAGAAATGTCAAAGAAAATGCAGATTTGGGGGTAAAAGTGGTGCAAGATATGAAAAATTATATTCTCAGCTTGTTAAATTTGAGATGCCAATTCAACATCCATGATAATTATTTTATAGGAAATTGAATTTCTGAGTCTGAAGTTAAAGAAAGATTTTGGGTGGGAAGATATATATATGGTATTCAAAGCCCATCTTAAATAGTCACACAGAGAGTGAATATAGAAAGAGAGGAGAAGTTGGTGAACAGGTCCTTGGGATATTCCACCTTTAAAAGCTCAGATGATGATGTAGATCGTGGAAAGGAGACACAACACAAACAGCCTATTTAGGAGAGAACCAAGAGTAAGTGCTCAGTAAGCTAAGTGAAAGAAGTTACCCAAGGAAGGATGGAATATCTGTGTCAAATGCTACTGTTAGGTAGAATAAGGTGGGGACCAAGGATTGGCCAAAATTGTCCCAGTAGAAATGTTCTATGGAAAAGATACCTGCACACGTATGTTTGTTGCAGCTTTATTCACAATAGCAAAAACATGGAACCAACAATGTTACCCATCGAAGCTGGACTGGATAAAAAAAATGTGGCACATATACACAATGGAATATTATGCAGCCACAAAGAAGGACAAATATATGGATTTTGCAGCAAATTGGATGAATTTGGAGTCTATCAAACTTAGTGATTTATCACAGAAACAAAGAACTGAGTTCCATATGTTCTCACTCATGACCTTGAACAATTATAATGCTATAAGAAAGTGATTGGCAGTAGTGGAAAACTGTCAGGGGAGGATGGGTGGGACTAGCAGTTGAGAGAAACTACTAGGGCAGGGAGGGGCATAACTCATCAACAAGGGTACCTGCATGATCAATGTTTGTATACCTAACCCTGAATTGTACCCCACATCTTTATAATAAATAAATAATTTTTTAAAAAACAGAAATGCTCTCAAAGTCTGGCTTAACTTTATTCATTCAACAAATTTTCTCTGAATTGTGCTATGTATCAAGCACTGCAGTAGGATCCAAGGATATAGATTAGTGAGACATGACTCATCCCAGCAGGGAGGTTTTGTAGTGCAGCAGAAAAGAGTGACAGGTAAATAAGCAGCAGCATATTTGACTCCTGCTGTTCAATCAAAGAGGTAAGCTGATAAATTATGTCAAGTTCATCCTGTAACTGTCCTGCACACACAAAGTAAGGATGAGCACCATTGTCCAGTAGTCCAAAATCTATACTATTAGCCCCATTATGATTAAATGCAAAACAAGAAATAGCAATCATTCTCTCTGTATTCTAATTTTTGCTATTTTAATTGCATTTGTTTTCAAAAAACTGTGTATGTGTGTGTGTAGCATTTCTCTGCAAAGTCAATGTAATCTTGTTATGTGTTTAACATTTTCTTTTAGCCCCATCCTTTTGTAAAGTCACACCTTTATCTCACTTCTTAAGAGCCTCTGGAAACCTTGTTTCTAGTTCTTTTCACTGAGTCTGGCTTCTCTGTTGAAACTTTCTTACCTATCAAGGCTGATTATCTCCAAACATCGTATAGCTGGAGGTTTCCATTCAACCAACCTATAAGAAGCAGAGACCTGCAAGAAATTACCCTTAGCCATTAAGAATAAGCTCTATTCTCATTTTCTCTCGTCTTTTTTTTTTTTAATTAAGGGCATAACCAACTGGCTTTGCAAATTTTCAAAAAATTGAAATGTATTATTTTCATCAGCAGAATACTTCTGATAACAATTTGTTCATCATGTCTGCTCTGAGAGAGGCTAAGTATCTGGGCTTTCCATTGATACAGACATCTACCCTCCTCCTTGCTCCTCCCTCCATATGAGTGTGAGGTGGAAAATAATTTCTAATGTATCTTAGTTATCAATCACTCTGTCCTAGAGGATGGTACCCAAACTAAGATGTTTCCATCAAACTGCTTTCTTTTCACAAAAATCAAAGCTAAATATCTTTATCAAGAGAGTAAAACTCTATTGCTTTGCATCATAAAAGGATCACTGACCTCCTTAAAACAGTGCTGAGGTAGGTTGTGGTCAAGAGTCAGAAAGTTTGGTTGAGTTCCAGGGATACTACTTACTAAAAGGACTGAAAAGAATCTGACTTATATGAGTAACAGTTGTCTCATCTATAAAATAGGAGCTAAATCCTGCCTATCTCATAGGCCTATTACAGGAAATAAATAAGATGATGTGAGTGAAAAACTATAAAACCATAATGACCCCAATAAAAGCTCTGTGAGCTTTAGCTACAGAGGAAAATCAGTCTCAAGACATTTTGGTCAATGTATAGGCAAAAATTATGATTTAAAAATAATTTCTGGGGTCCAGAAGATGGCGACCAAGCCAGTCAGACTATAGAAGTCCTGCTGTGAATGAGTGAGTATATGGAAAATATTGTGTATGTGCTAGTGAGTGAGTGAGGATGCGAGTGGCTGACTGAGTGAGGGCTAAGGAGCTAGCAGCAGGGATCTCCTGGAGCAGCGGCTGGTGCTGCACCTGCTCGGCTTGGACACTAGTGATTCCTGGAATGCAGAACTCACATGCCATTTTTAAAAAATCAACAAAACCCTTCCTGAGAAGTAAATACTGGGAAAGACTGACTAAGTGTGGGCTCCTGAGCAAGTGGAAAGGGCCCTCCTGGTGCAGCAGCTAGTCCTGCAGCTTCTTGGCTTGGTCCCTGGCACTTTCCAGGTTGCAGAAGCTGAGTGTCACCTTTTTTTAATGGACAAAGTTTTCCTGCAAAGAAGTGGTGGGGAGAGACTGCCAGCTCTAGGCTCTGCCTCACCACTACAGCAGGAGAGACTGTGGGCTCCAGGCTTTGCTTCACCACTTCAGCACCTGGCCAGACACTGTCAGTAGGGGCTGTGGAGGGAACCCTGAGCCAGGGTCCCACCAGGGAGGACAAGAAAGGCACCCACCAACATCTTGAAGGTGGGCCAGGAAAGTGCTCTGACGCTCACCACAGAGCAACAGACCCAATCTCTGTGACTGGCAAATCAACTACTCAGGTGTTGATCATGACCCAGAGGGAATATTCTGAAAGCACAAACATTGGCGGGACCTGACAAATGCTAAATCCCAGGCAACCCACTCCCTAGACTGATCCAGCCATGGGAAAAAAACGTGTGACCAAAAAAAATGAGGAAGTACTCCAAAGAGATAGTAGTAAGCCCGGGGTTGACCCTCTCCAGCAATCCTCTGAACATCAGACCCACACAGTTGGGCCACAATGGAGAGGGACAAACCCAGGTGGAACCTGGACATCTGTCAAAATAGGAGAATTCCATTCCAAGGTAAGCCTGGCTGGGGAAATCCCCACAAGTATATACCTGAGGAAGAGACAATATCACACCTCCCCACCAGAGAGGATCTCCCTGGCCATATGAGAGTGAAAGGGAAGGGTTGCAACCCCACTCACCCCCACTACCCCTCCTCTTTCCCTGCAGGGGGTACATGCACATTCCCATTGCATAATCATAAAGAGTGGTGATAGAGAGTGGATTTCAGGGAACACATACCACAGTCAGTGAACATTGTAATTTGCAAGTGGTTTCTGAATCCTAGCTCCCCACTTCCTACCTTATTCAACTTCCAACACTACAAGAGAAAGCAAAGCTTCTCACCTACAGTCTTGTTTCAAAATAGAACAAATCCAGAGTCCAGATCAGGAAAGAATAGAACATTAAGCAAAAATCAGAAAGGAAAGCCTCTCCCACTGACACTGAATAACAGAACTAAAGAGAAAAACAAGAGATCTGTCACAAATGAGAAAAAAAACAAAGGAAAACCAAAGGTAATTTCAAATCTAACAAAGAGAAAACTCCTGAAAACTCAGATGTTGGAGGCCAAACAATGGAAGTCACCAATGACTGGCCCCAAAATATGACAGGGATTAGGTAATGGATGGAAAGAGTGAATAAGACTTAAGAAAGACAAGGTGCAATACTAAAAGAACATGTAACAGAGATTTTGGCAATAAAAACTTCATGCATGAATTAAATAACAAGATGACAAGCATGGAAAGCAGAATTAATCTAGCTGAAGACAAAATCTCAGAACTTGAAGACAAGAACATGGAATTAACCCGATCTGTAAAAAACATAGAAAGAACATTCAGAAAGAAAGGACAAAGCCTACAAGAGATGTGTGATTATATCAAGAGTCTGAACCTACCCCTGATTGGTATCCCAGAAGAAGAAAGGGCAATGGAGGACAAACTGGAGCAAGTATCCTAGGAGGTAATCCAAGAAAACTTTCCCCATCTCACCAGAGATGTAACCAGTCAAACACAAGAGATACAGAGAACCCCCACAAGACATCAAATGAGATGATCAACCCCTAGATACACAAACTAGGCATAAAAGAAAAAGTACTAAAGATAGCAAGAGAGAAAAGTCAGTTATCTACCAGGGAAAACCAATCAGAATAGCAGCAGACCTATCAGCAGAAACACTACAATCAAGAAGGTACTGGAGTCAAATATTCAAAGTCCTCAAAGATAAACAATTTCAACCAAGAATTTCCTACCCAACCAAGTTCATCTTCATCAGTGATGGAGAAATAAAATCATTCTCAGACATCTAATACCAAGAGATTATGCAACTTTTAGACTAGCTTTACAGGAGGCACTTAAAAAGATATTAAGCACAGGGGGTAAAAAAAAAAAAAGAATAACCACACAGTTCCCAAGAGAACAGCAGAGGAGGAAATCAACAGAGAATACAGCATAACAACAAACATGAAGACACAAACATACATGAACCCAAAAGTCAAAAGAAAACAAGCAAACAACACCAAAAAAACTTTAAAGGAACCACATGATAGGGATAAACAATCACATTTCAACAATCAGCTTGAATGTGAATGGATTAAATGCACTACTAAAAAGACATTGAATGGCAAACTGGATAAGAAAACATGACCCAATTATTTGCTGCATCCAGGAAACTAATCTCATCACAAAAAATGCACACAGATTCAAAGTTAAAGGATGGAAAATGAGTTTCCAGGCAAATAGATCACAAAAGAAAGCAGGAGTCATGATATTAATATCAGACAAAACAGCATTTATGCTATCAAAAATTTAAAAGGAAACAAAAGGATACACATAATGATAAAAAGTTATATCCATCAACAAGAAACATCCATCCTAAACATATATGCACCCAACACAGGAGCACCAGCATTTATAAAACAACTACTAAGTAAACTAAAAAAAATATTGACTCTAACACTATTATAGCAAGGGACTTGAACACCCCACTAACAGCCCTACATAGATTCATTGAGGCAAAAAAACCAATAAGGAGACCCAGAACCTAAACTTAACACAAAACAAAATGAACTTAATGGATACTTACAGATTATTCCATGCAACAACCACAGAGTATACATTCTACTCATCACCACATGAAAAGCACTCCAATATTGATCACATCCTTGTTCATAAATCAAGCATAAACAAATTTGATTAGGTTGAAATGTTGCCCTGCACCTTCTCAGACCACAGTGGAATAAAAGTGAATATCAAAACCAACACAATTTCCCCAAGGACCACAAACACATGGACACTAAACAACATGATGCTAAACAACTATTGGGTCAACACTGAAATCAAAGTAGAAATTAAAAGATTCCTGGAAACAAATGAAAATGAAGATACACCTTACCAAAACCTCTGGGATGCCACAAAATCAGTTGTAAGAGAATAATTTATATCTCTAAAAGCACACTTCAAGAAAATGGAAAGATCACAAGTTGAGACCCTAACAAATCACCTAATGGAGCTAAAAATAGAAGACCACCAAAACCTTAACTTAGCTGAAGAATCCAAATCACCAAAATAATAGCCCAAATACAGGACATAGAAGACAAAAATATCGTAGAAAACATCAACAAAAGAAAAAAAGCTGGGTATTTGAAATAATTAACAAGATTGATGGATCCGTAGCCAGAATTACCAAAAAAAGAGAGAAAAAGCCAAAATAAACACAATCAGAAACACAAAAGATCAAATCACAAGTGATCCCAAAGAAAAACAAAAGATTATCAGAGATTACTATGTACACCTATATGGAAAAAAACTTGATAATGAAAATGAAATGGAGGACTTTCTTTTATCACCCAACCTCCCCAGGTTGAAACAAGAAGACAATGAGATATTAAATAGACCAATAACAACTCAGGAAATTGACTCTGTCTAATGAAAACTACCAAAAACAACAACAACAACAACAAAAAAAGCCCTGGACTGGATAACTTTCAACAGAATTCTACAAAACGTACAAAGAGGAACTGATACTATTCCTATTGAAAATATTCCAGCCAATTGAGAAAGATAGAATTCTTCCCAAATCAGTTCATGAAGCTAACATCACATTGATACACAAACTGGGTAAAGATACACGAAAAAAGAGAACTACAGGTAAATATCCCTTATGAACACAGATGCAAAAATCCTCAACAAGATTCTGGCACATCAGATTGAAAAACAGCTCAAAAATCATCCACATAGACCAAGTAGGCATCCCCAGGATGCAGGGCTGGTTCAACACTTGCAAGACAATAAATGTATTTAAATACGTAAACAGATGTAAAAACAAGAACCACATGATCACCTCATTTGATTCAGAAAAGGTTTTTGATAAAATCCAGCATCCCTTCTTGATAAAAACTCTCACTTAGGTATAGAAGGAACATATCTCAAAATAGTAAGTGCCATCTACGATAAACCCACAACTAACATATTGCTAAATGCACAGAAACAGGAAACATTTTCCCTGAAAACTGGAACAAGATAAGGTTGCCCACTCTCACTCGTCTTATTCAACATTGTGTTGGAAGTCCTAGCTAGGGCAATTAGACAAGAGATGGAAATCAAGGGTATCCAAATTGGAAAAGAGGAAGTCAAGTTATCCCTTTGTCATTGATAATATGATCCAATACCTTGAAAATCCAAAATAATCTGTCAAAAACCTGCTTGCACCGATAAAGGACTTTGGCAAAGTTACAGGGAACAAAACAAATGTGCAAAAGACAGTCACATCTTATATACCTATAATAAGCAGGCTGAGAACCAAATAAAAAGCACAATCCCATTCACAATAGCCATAAAAAACACGAAATACCTCAGCATCTTCCTAACCAGAGAAGTGAAAGACCTTCCAAGAAGACATGTGCAAATGGAAAAATATTCCATGCTCATGGATAGGAAGAATTAACATTGTTAAGATGTTCATCCTACCAAAGGCAATCTACAGATTCAATGCAATACCCATTAAATTACCAACATCGTCCTTCTCAGTCCTGGAAATGACAATACAGAAATTCATATGGAAACATCAATGACCATGAATAGCCAAATCAATCCTTAGCAAAAGTAATAAAGCTGGAGGTATCACACTTACAGACTTCAAACTTTACTAGAAGACTACAGTAATCAAAACAGCCTGGTATTGGTGCAAGAACAGGCATTTAGACCAATGGAACAGGATAGAGATCCCAGAAGCAAAGTCTCAATTTCTCAACCAATTCATCTTTGACAAAGCCTTCATCTTTGACAAACAATCACTGGGGAGAAGAGAATCTATTCAGTAAATAGTCCGGGAAAAACAAGCTGATCATATGCATAGGATTGAAATAGGTCCCCTATCTATCACCTTGCATAAAAATTAACTCTAAATGAATCAAAGACATAAACATAAAACCTAAAACGATAAGAATCTTAGAAAATGCAGTAGACAGCTTTATGGAAACTGGAATTGGCAACCAATTCCTGATCAAAACCCTAAGTGCCCATACCGCAAGAAATAAGATAGATAAATGGGACCTCATCAAACTGATGAGCTTCTGCAAAGGAAAAGAAACCATCAAGAGAGGAGGAAGACAGCCCACAGAATGGGAAAAAATATTTGCCAACTGTATATCTGACAAAGCCCTAACAAACATCTAGGATCTACAAGGAACTCAAATGCACCAAAAAACAAACAACAACAACAACAAAACAGCCCCACTAAAAAGTGGGTAAAAGACATGAATGGACACTTTTCAAAAGAAGAGATACAGTTGGCCAACAGACACATGAAAAAGTGCTCAACATCACTAATCATCAGAGCAATGCAAATAAAAACCATATTCAGATACTACCTAACCCCAATAAGAATGGACATCATTAATAAAACAAACAACAACAGATGATGGCGAGGGTGTGGAGAAAAAGGAATACTTCTACACTGCTGGTGGGAGTGCAAACTAGTGCACCCTCTTTGGAAGACAGTGTAGTGATATCTGAAAGAACTAGAAATTGACCTTCTATGTGACTCAGCAATCCCCCTTTTGGGAATATACCCGGAGGAACTCAAATCATTCTACAAAAAAAAAAAATACCTGCACATGCATGTTTGTTGCAGCTCTGTTCACAATAGCAAAAAAATTGGAACCAACCATGTTGCCCATTGAAACTGGACTGGGTTTAAAAAATGTTACATATACACAATGAAATATTATGCAGTAATAAAGAAGAACAAACATATGAACTTCACAGCAACTTGGATAGAATTAGAGTCTATCATACTCAGTGATCTATCACAGAGACAAAGAACAGATTACCATATGTTCACATATGGTATTATGATAATTGTTCAGTGTCATGAGCAGACATTGAGCAATTATCATGATACTATAAGAAAGGGATTGGCAGTAGTGGGAAGCTGCCAGGGGAGAGGGGGTGGGATTGGCAGCTGAAGGAAATTGCCAGTGGAGGGAGGGGCACACCTCATCAACAAGGCTACCTGCATAATGAGAATTTATATACCTAAGCCTGAATTGTACCCCACATCTTTAAAAAAAAAAACTTGATTAAAAAATTAAAAAATAATAATAATTCCTTTTTTCTCCAAGTTGGAGTCTCACTCCTTTTCCCAAGCTGGTGTGCAGTGGTACAATCATGGCTCACTGCCACTTCAATCTCCTGGGCTCAAGTGCTCCTCTCACCTAAGACCCCCATATAGCTGAAACTATAGGTGAGCAGCGTCACACCTGTGTTTTTTTTTGTTTTGTTTGGCTTTGTTTTGTTTTGTAGAGATTTCTCACTAAGTTGCCCAGACTAGTCTTGAATTCCTGGTCTCAAGCAATTCTCCTGCCTTGGCCTCCCAAAGTGCTGAGATTTCAGGTGTGAGCCACTGGTGTCCAGCCTGATAATGCTTTTTAACATAATAATTTTTAGCAATATATATGTGCACCAAACAGATATGTGACTTTGAAAGAAAAAAGTATGCTGGTATTTTCACTTTGTTTATTTTATACCATCTGTAAGGAATAGCAGATTTCCTCTCTCTCTAAAAACTCTTTCTAATCACTAATGTGTTTAACCTCAACTTTAAAAAAGTATTTAAATTAGATCGTGATTTTTGAGTTTCTTTTCAGAGAAGTTTCACAGAGTATCTTTCTAAATATTGCTTTTGTCTGGGTCAAATCAAATTGCAATGCCAGAAAGATATTACTGCAAAGTTGCATTTATAAGATAGTGCCATTAAAACAAAATGTTGAAAACCAGAGACATTTTTATTAATAACAGCAGAACCTAATTTCATTGGTTTTAATTTACCATTTTCACATTTTACTGTGACATTATCCAGATATAAATTGTTATGATGAGAAAACATTCACTAGGGACCAAAGGAAAAAAAAGTCACAACTGTGCTTTTAAAAAAAGACTATACATATATCAGTGAAGGACATACTAATAAAGATTGGTCTGGAACATTTCTCTTTATGATGATTGACTTATCAGCAATAGTTACTGCAGCAGAGTTGGAAATTACATAATTGCCAGAAACTGTAGATATTTGACTTGGCAAGAACCCTAGATTTATCTGATTTATTTTTGTAAGAATTGGGCCCCATGGATATTTAGAAATGTTTCATGAAGGAACAGTAGAATATAAATGAAACAAGCAAAAATCCTCTTTTCAAAGGCTGCATTTAACTCCATCGTCACTGTTGTGATAACACAAATAAACCAAGGACAAACCTTTGGTGATGGTGTTGGGCAAAAGCACTACTCTAAATTAAAACATTATGAGCTGTAGTTCCAGCTGCTTGGAAGGCTGAAGAGGAAGGATAACCTGAGCCCAGAAGGTAAAAGCTGCAGTGGCTGTGAGCATGAGTGAGACTCCAACTCAAAAAAAAAAAAAATTATGCACTACTAACATCTGGACACACTCTCACACTTCACAATCATTCTCATCCATTCTCTGTATACTGTATCAGCATGCACAGCAGAATGTGACACTGAACCTCAGAACATATGCACAGTAACAAAGTACACAAACACAAAGGGCTATATACATGGGAAGGCATGTTTTGACCATTGTCTGCTCTCTGGGAGGACGTTTTTCTAGGGAAACAGAAAGACAAGTGCTTTGTTAAGCCCAGGCTCTTTTCTCCTGCCTTTGTCTCTTTGGGGCCTGGTATACTGTTTGTTACAAAGTCAGTTCTCAGTGAGTGTTTTGTTGTTGAATTGAAGCAAATGAAAAAGGTAGACTAACTATGAGAAAATAAAAGGAAGCAGCAAGGTATAGTAACAAGAGATAGAACTCCTAGACCATGTTCCTAGTCCTAGTTCTATCCCAACTTGCTGTGTGACCTTAGGTAAGTTTTTTCTTCTTTTCAGACCTCATTTCCTCATATAGTTTTGCATGAATTTCTTTTTCTTCATAGTATTTGAAATGTCTTCTATTCTATTAGCCCATGATTTTTTTTTAACTCTGTTGTCTCCCTGGAAATGTCACATTTCTTCCACCAATACAATACATTGTGCTTGTCTTCACCATTGTATTTACTTGACAAGTTCATTTATTTTGGTCATGACCCTCTAAAGAATTTCAGCCATTAATTAACATTTTGGTTCTGTTTCCTCTTAATTTTCCAACCTGGCATAGCTTCTGATATTATCCAATTTATAATGGGCACAGTGACGTAGCAAAAAGAGTTCAAGTTTTGAAGTCAGAAAGACCAAGAGTTTGGCTTCTGGTCCCATAATTTTCTCTGAATGTTACTTAGCTTCTCTGAAACTTGCATCTGCAAATCAATTTACTTTATCACTGGGTAGTTAGACAAAATAAGATAAATTCATAAAGCAGCCATGTGGCACTTAGCAGGTTCTCAATGTATGCCATAGCTTCTAATCCACCTTTTGCCATATAGATTCAATTTCAGAAATGTATGTATGCCCTTTCTTTCCTAATCAGCATCCCAGCCTGAGATTAGGCCTTAAAGTGAATGAGTTAAACAGATCTTGGAGAGAGAGGGTATTCATTTCATCAGTTAGTCATCCATTCTTCATTGCTTGAAAATCATTTATCAAGGCCTGTGATGAAGCATTCAGACCTCATAAAAGCCAGCCACTGACATGGTAACTTCAAAATTCTCTTGTCTGCATTATTGAAGGAGTTGGGAAAAAATACCCAGATTTTGGCTATCTTTTTAAGCAGAGTAAAAAAATTAATAAAACTATATTTTCTTCACATAAATATAAGAAATGGATTTTAGTTGAATATTTCATAAACACCTATGTATTTAAAGGGACTTTATTTTAAAATCTTATAATGAAGATATACAGAATTTGTGGGTTTTTTTCATCAACATAAAAATGTTCCTGCACACAAATACTTAAGATGACCACAAGATCTTCATAATATATTCAAAGTCAATATGAATAGCTAAGAAGTTTCTTACCTTAGCATATAATTCAGACATAAATTTGAATAACTTTTATATAGAAGAACTGTCATCAGTTACACATTTGCTAATTGACTAGTAAAATTAGCAGAATTTTAAGTTAATGCTTATCATAACCATAGTAAATATTGACTCTGGTTTCAAATTTTTTCCCAATAAAAATGGCCTAAGTTCTCTTCAATTTTTTTAATTTCTATTTTTAATTGCCTAAGTTATTTTTAGAGAATTTGCATTTTATCTTTCATTTTTTGTGGCAGAATAATAGTGAAAAACAAGAATTCTGGAGTCAGATCTCCCTAGGCTTGAAGCTGAATTCTGCCACTACTGAACTGTGTAGCTTCTGGCAGATTATTTGACTTTTTTGAGCTTCGATTTATTCACTTTTAAATACAAATAACTGTTCTTACTTTGTATGGGTGTTGAGGATTAAATGAGACAAATTCTAAAAATTATATAATTTAGTTATCTGCATACACTATAATAGGTACTCAATAAAACAGAGCTCCATAAGCATTTTTTAAAAATATTTTCTTTAATCATCTTTGTTTCCTCTGAAAAACAGCATGTAGCAAAAATACAAGGCTGGAATAGGGCCAATCATGAAGCAATTGGTAACATTTATTAAAGTATTTGCCTTATTTATAAGATTTTTTAAGATCTAGATTTATATCTTGCGTATCAATAAGGTGAAATGCCTTCAGCTTTAAATTTCTAAAATTTGTGCTCCAAAACAGATATTAGGTGCTACAATATGCTACCCACTCTGGGAAATTTAGAGAAATGTAGATTTTTTGGAACCTGTAATTTTACTTGAAAGAAGAAAAATCTTATGGACATATATTTTTTAGTAATGTAGCTAAGTTTAAAAATATATTCAATAACAAAAATATGCTGACACATACAGTAACAAGAATTCAATGTACCAGGTTCTGTGCTGAGAGAATAAGAAGATACTGTGATATTATCCTTGTCACCAATGAACTCTTATTCTAGTTAGGAAGCAGATGAATATGTTAAAAATAATTAAATTACATAGGATAAATAATATAAATAGAAGAAGGTAGAAGGGGTAGAGGTAGAGAGAAGAGAATGATATTTCAATCTCTCTGAAAAGTACAGGCAGGATCCACAAAGGAGACAATAATTGAGCTGTATCTTGGGGGATGATTAGGACAGGCCAGAGAGAGAAGAGTAAAGCCTTCCTGGGAAGTTGGAGAGTGTAGGAAAGAATAACTCAGGGCAAGAGAAGAATGTACATGAAGACAAAGACATAAAAAAGTGTCTAGAATGTGAAGAAATGGTGAGAAGTCTGGTGATTGAAGAGTAGACGAAAGGAAGGAAAGGCAGTAGAAAGAGAAGTCGTGTTAGCTAAGGTACATCAGTGTGATGTGAGAATATTTTTAAACAAGGATATTTTTAAACAAGGGAGTTGCAGTGTCAAATTTGGTCTGGTAGCTATGTGGAGGTAAGAAAGTGGGGCAAGAAACATTGGAGGCAGAGAGACCAAGAAAGTTCTTAGTTTAATAAGACTGTTCTGTGCAGTATTATGAGACAGCAATTCTAAAGCTACCTTATGTGTACTCTAAAACTAAGGAATACATTTATTGAGGAGAGCCAGAATAAGGGAGTTACAAATATAGAAAGAGAAGATTAACAAGTACTGGTTCCAATTAAATCAAAACTGGATTATAATTGGAAATACCAGTATCCCATGATTTTTAATACCATAAACAAGTAAATAAAGATATCTGGAAATAAGTGTGTGTGTGTGTGTGTGTGTGTGTGTGTGTGTGTGTGTGTGTTTACAGCAGAGTTCCATCCACTTAAAGAGCTTAGAATCAACAAGCACATTTGATGCCTATATATTGGTTTCTAAACACTATCATTATCTTTAAAATTTTTTTCAAAGAAAGAGAGAGAGCGTTTTGGAGAAATCCTAATTCCAGGGATAAAAGAGGAAAAATACAAGTCTATCTTGAGAATTTTGTCTATTGAAGTCTACCTGAGAGAATTTTGCTATCCAAAAAAAGTAAGAAATTGCCAAAAGAAACACAGGGATATTTCAAAAGCACACAGGAACCCACTTAAGGGGGTTTCCAATGGCCAAATCTGGGACAATCTGAGCATCAAAGTAAATAATGATAGCAATGAATTATACCCATTTAACAAAACAGGAATCTATGAGTCAATACTTACAGAAATGAGTAAATGCAGAATAGAAAATACTTTATTAAAGTAGAATGCCATAGAGTTGAAGGAGTAATTGAGCTAGAAAATCATCAATGAAGCTAAAACTAGTGATGAAATTTTGATGAGGGCTGGATATTTACACAGTATAGTACAATTACATATTTCTTACAAAGGGACCATTAATAATTTTATAATAGATAAATCTGGAGGACACAAACTCAACCAAGTTTTCAAACTAATAATACTGGAGCACACTAACATTATAATCCTTCTAATATAATACACTGAGTAGAACATGACATCACTTCTGTGGTATTGCTGCTCAAAATACATAACCTGAATCTAATGATAAAAAAATGTAAGACAAACTCCAAATCAGAGACATACTACAAAATATATTTACCTATAATATTTGAAAGGTCAAGGTCAGAAAGAGCTGAAGAACTATACCAAAGATAGAAGACTAAAGAGATATGAAAACTAAATTCAACATGTGATTCTGGCTTTCATGTTAATCGGGGAAAATAATAACTTTAAAGAACATTATACTGAGACATTTACCATGTGAATATAGACTATGGATTATATCACTATTATAGACCATGGATCATGTCAACATAAAGTTTCTTGATTGCAACAGCTACACCATGGTTATGTTTGGAGAACATCTTAATTTAGTAAATACAAACTGAAATATTTAGAGTTAAAAGGGCACAGTGTTTCCAACTTTTTCTCAAATAGAAAGAAACATAAACATCTATCTCTCTCTAAAGAGAGACAGAGACAGAGAGACAGAGAAGTATAAACAATTGGTGAATCCAAGTAAAGAAAATCCAAGTTCTTTTATTATAATTGAGTATCAAATGACACTAAAATTCAACTATGTGATGGATTTACTAAATGAACATAATTCCTGCCTTCAGTTTATAGGCTAGTGAGAGAAACATATTTAAGAAAATGCATGAAACATCTTGTGCCAGTACTCTCAGCACAGCAGTGGCCCCAAATAAGAAGTGGTCCCCTCTGCTTGGGGAAGTTGGTGTACTTAGTGCAGAAGTTCATATCAGAAGGAGGAGGGCAGAAATAGAAATGATGAGGAAAAAGAGAAAGACTATAGAGATCAAGGAAAGACTTAGCATCATTTTGTAGGTCCCGCTCAGGTCATGGAGCTCACTGAAATAAGAAACAGAGGAAGAGGAAAAAATTTTGGAGGGAGATAATAAGTCTGGTTTTGGACACGTCAAGTTGTAGGTGTCCCTGCATCATCAGAGTGGCACTCATACCTATGTTTATTCAGAATATTCTCTGGCAAGCTCTAGAAAGGGCTAATCAATTACTGAGGATATTTTGGCTGAAACTTGGAAAATTCAAATAGACATAATCTCATTGAAGCCCCAGGCTTCTGGAGATAAGATTGGGAATCTAATTTTACGATCAGAGAAAGCACCTCCTCACACTCTAGTCTGCTCTCTGACCCCGAAAGTCTTTCTAATTGGGAAGACAATACTTTATGCTCATTATTTATTCACCAAAGAAACACTTTGTTCAAGCATTATAGTAGGCACTGGGGATGCAGAGATCAATAATGTATAGGATTTGCCCCTACTCTACCCCAGGTTTTCACATAGCAATGAAAAAGAAAAAGGTGAGAAAAAAAGCATTATAATTTGGCTTTCTAGTGCTTAGGATGGTGGAGAATGCATAGGGCACCGTGGGCAGCATCACTGTAAGACACTTGACTTGTGATGGGGATGTGTGGCCACTTTTGAATGATATTAAGAAAGTCAAGCCAAAATATGCTAATAAGTGAATGGATGTAGTGGAGAGGAAGATGCAGTTATCTGAGTCAAATCCAGGGATTTTACCTGAGCTATTGATTGGGGGGGGTATGGTGCCGTCCACAGGAACAGTAAAACAGCAAGCTTTTTTTTTTTTTTTTTAAACCAAGGGGACTAATTGAAGGATTTGGGAAAGTTATCAATTTCAAAGTCAAACTTCCAAAATGTCATTAAAGTCAATTCTGTCCATTTGCATCAACCAAGCTGGACTGGACACAGGACTCTACTCTGAGCTGTATTACCAAAAGACATTCATCACTGGCCTACATTTTGCAACCATATCGTGGGGCTGGGGGACCTCTAGGAAGAAGTTGCTTGCTCCTCAAACAGCAAACACACATATTTTCTTACCACCAATAGGGCTATTGCCAGGAAATCACACAGACCCAAAATAAAAAGCAAGCCAAAGGAAAACAAACAGACAAGACTCCAAGTCTCTTGTCCATGGGGCATTGGAGTTCAGGGCAGGCTCCTCCCTAGGTGGTCACAGGGTCCAGATAAATCCCTACCCAGAGCCCCTGGAATGTGTTTATGCAGGTGAATCAGAAGGCAGGGGACCAGGGAAGACAATGGTTACCGAGCGCCTATTCTGTGCCAGGCACTGCGCTTGATCCTTCTCATGTCTTGTTTCCCTTCTCTCTATGAAGTCGGTATTACTATCATTCTTATATTACAAATGAGGAAACAGGCTGTGAGGTTAAGCAATGCGCAGAGACACATAGGAAGGGGCAGCACTAATACAAAAAGCCAAGTCTACAGAGTATGGAGCTGTTTCTTTCCTCGGCAGCATACTGCCTGTCCCATGGAGGTGAGCACAGCACTTGGGAGCTCCTTGGGCCTGGAAGTGAAGCTCCCACAAGAACCACCACCAACCAGAAAATAACTTGGTAACAATGCAGGTGCATTGTTAGGAAACGTGTACGTATAGATGTCTCAAGCCTTTCTATTTAATTTGTTTTATTTGCTTAAGTTACCTAATAGAGAAAGGCCCTTAGTCTCCATAATCCCTTTCGAATCATGAGTTCTCGCAGCCAAAGAAGGTTCTGAGGTTACAGGCCAGGAAGTATTTCCCTGCTTTGTTTTATTCAAGACTTGGCTTGGACAGCAGAAGCATCAGGGCATCATACAGAACCATTCAACTTAATTGTGATCCAGGTCACGTCCTCCTAAACATACTGCACTTCCAGGTGCAGAAGCTTAACTGCCTCAAACATAAGGAGGGGGCATATTTAATTCCTATTTAGTACTTGTTCATCTGGCCGGTATGGAGCAGGAAACTGGATTTTTTTTTCCTTTTTTGGATGAGGCATAGCACGCTGATTAATGATGTGAGGAGAATGGACTACGGAGGAGAGTTCTACACATGTTTCTTTTTGGAAAGCCACAGCAGGCATGAAAAAGAAAGGTGTGCATTGTAGGAGAAAGTGGCAAACAGTATTTGGCTAATTAGGGTTTGGTTAATGCTGGTGAGTGTCGAACATTCCTGCTAATGGCTGTTACTAATGGGAGAAATGGGGTCATTTGTTAATTTTACTTACTAAAGTGAGTGTTAAAGGCAAGATGTAGGGAAAAAAGTGAACATGGACCATTTTGGCTAAGCCTAATAAAACATGGAAAAAACTTCTCATGATTTTCTAAAAAATAGCAAGACACTGATTTTACACTGGCACCAAGCTCCCTTGCCTTTATGAAAAAGTGGTCACCAATTTCCATTTGGCCTGCCCAGTTTTCAAGCCCTTTGGCCATCTTCCAATTGACCTTTTTCCCTGTTCAACATGTGGATTTTTGGAGGTATAAATAACTTTCTGTAAACTTCCTATGTGCTTTCACTTGCATCACCATATATTCACATTTTACAACAAAATTGTAAGATGTGTATATGCATTTAATTCCCATTTTACAAATGAGAAAATTGAACATTAGAGTCCTAATCTATACAAGAAGTAAGAGGTACTTTTATTATTCAAGGCATTATATTTTATAGAGCATTTGAGACCCCCCCCGGTATAACTTTTAATATTCTTTTCTAAAGTACAAGTGCTTTACTTTCTTTAAATTCTCTCCCAATTCATCAAAGACATTCAATTCCAGTGACCATAGACAGTTATTAGCACTGTGACTTCATGGTAATTCCTGAATCACATGGATTATCAAGATGAACTCAGTCAAGAACTATGAATTTCAAACACACACACACACACACACACACACACACACACACACACACACACACACACACACACACACATTCTGCACTGTTGAATTTTGAGCAGCATCCTCTTCTCTCTGGATAACCTTTGAAGAACTTGTACTTTTTATCCATGACCTACATGAGCAGAATGTTGCTGCAACTGCATTCTGGGAAGAGCCTGGAGTATACACATTGGCCTCTAGTCAATATTTTGTATAAGGAATTTCAACTTATTGGCTCTGGCAAAAATATTCTGCATATGCACCACAAGCAGAGTCAATATTAGATGTTGCTCCTTAATCATGCTCTGAGGCTTATACAGTCACCATCTCACTGGATAGAGCTCATATTTAGAAACTATGACGAATTAACTTATCCAATTATTTAGATTATCCAATTAACTGTATAGGATTCAGATTGATCTATTGTTACGATGCATATGGAAGACTGGGCTACTAAAGAAGAGGAAATGTGATCAAACTATTGTACATTTTGAGGCATGTAGGATTTAATAAGAATCTTGATTCTACCAATTATTATTAATACTTTCTGACTTTGGTCAACTGGTTTCACTTTATACTGCTTGGTGTTTTTGTTAAAAAAGTAGGAAATAATATAAAATTTGTAAATGTGTCCAGCATACATTCAAACATAATAGTTCTCATTGCCCATATCTTCTCAGCCATGAAGGTTTCAATACATCCCCATGGCAGCGCCATTCCCACAGGATAAAGTCAGTCACTGCAAGCCTTAGAAGTCATGGGTTGTAGAACCCACATGATGTTATTTCCCTAGCATTTTATTGCTTAAAACAAATCACAAGGCAAACTCAGATACAACTGGGGTGAAATAGACTCCAGCCCCTGATGGGAAGAGCTGTAAACTATTTTGCATAATTCACCCCACCATAGATCCTTACCATGAACCAGTACTTTGGGCAGGCACATTACATGTGCTACCATGCATTTCTTTCTGAAAATCCTATAGCTAAATATCTTAACATCCATTTTATAGACAAAAACAATCTTCAGAGATGTTAAGGGACTTGCCTGTTTAGTAGCAGAGCTGACTTTGAGACTCAGATTTATTTTACTCCAAAGCCATCAGTGTTACTTCAGATATACCTTTTAAAAGACAACCCTAAGAGATATCTTCATTGCTATAGAAAGGAGCTAAAAAAGAATATATCACGTATCCTTATATTTAATTTTAGAATTATTCCAAAGATGATATCTTGAATGTGTAAATTCTCTTTTAGGGATCAAGAAGTTCCAAGGTCCATTTCATGCCCACTTTGACAATCAAAGACCACAGAAAGATGAAGGGGAAAGTACATTACTCCTCAAAAAATATGCAAACACATGTATCCAAGGGACTTATCAACAGGTTCAGACACTTCCCCACATATTATTTTTCCTAGTGCACACTCATAAGAAATAGAACATCTTCAAATTAAAGGCCCAGCCTAGTCCCAGTTAGCTCATATTCACTGAAATAGTAATATGTAATGATGGCCAACGATTTGCAAGCCTGGGTTTTATTTAATTAGTTAATTTCCTGTTTTGAAAGAGCAGTCAGGCAAAGTCAATTCAATGCATATGGTAGACAAAATTTTAAGATAACTCATCCAAAGACCCTCACTCTTGTATAATTCCCTCCAACCATGGAATACAATGAGATATCACTTTCACTATTATGTTACTGTATATGGGAGAATGGACTTTGTAAATGTAATTAAGCTCACATCACTTAAGTTAATAAAAAAAGAGACTATCCATGAAAGCAGAATTTAATTATCTGAGTACTTTAAAGGAAGAAAGTTTTCTTTGGCTGGTGAAAGAAAAGAAAGTCAGAGAGATTCATAGTAGGAGAGGCATTCCACACAAGGAAGGTTCTCTATTAATGAGATGAAGGATGGCCATGTAGCAAGGGTCTGAGAATGGCCTCTAGGATTTGAGAGTGATTCCCTGGCTGACATCTGGCAACTTGGACCTCCATCCTACAACTAGAAGAAACTGAATTCTACCAACAACCTTTATGAACCCGGAAGCAGATTCCCCCCACCCCCCAGATCTTCTGGGTAAGATCTCAGTCTGACTGACCTCTTGATTTCAGCCTTAGGAGATTTTAAGCAGAGAACTCAGATAAGCTTGTCCAGACTTTTCACCAAAGAGAACTGTGAGATAATAAATATATGCTATTTCAAGTCACTGAGTTGGTGCTAATTTGTTACACAGTAAAGCAAAACTAATATAGCAAGCCCATCCAAGTAGTAGGTGGAGATAATAAGAAATCCTGAGCCTTTTCCCTTTCCCACAGGCCTCTCTGTGAGCCTCTGGAATGATGCACCTGTGCTGACTAATCTCAGGACTGATATTCAGCCACTTATCCACTCTGTGACATGGGCTGAGTCCATTGTTAATCACATTAAATTTTCTAACATAGTCATGGTTTGAAATATTATATTAGCCCATATAGTTTCATTTCAATCTGTAGTGTGGTTACTGCTACAATAGTGTGTTATAGGACTATAACGATTATTTTTTCAAAATTTTATACTCATAATCCACTAAAATTAAATGCCAATTAACACGTATTATGCTAGGCAACTTATTATACTATCAAGAATCCTTACAGTTACTCTGAGATGTAGATGCAATTACTTTAATTTTGAGGACAACAAAACTGAAGTTTGGTTGGAGTAAGTGGTCCAAACATATCGTCTAGCTGAGGTTGGATTTGAATCCTAGGACAATGTTACTCCAAAGTTTAGAACTCTACTGGGTAGCGGTGCATAGGTCTGTTAAATGGACTGTGAGGAAAGTAGATTAATAATTACGTAAGAATGTGTGGAGAATGGGCAGATAGGGATGATATCTAAAATGTACAGGGCAGCCGGGCTTGGTGGCTCAGCCTGTAATCTCGCGCCTTTGGGAGGCTCAGGTGAGTGAATTGCCTGAGCCCGTGGGTTCAAGACCCGCCTGGGCAGCGAGACCTCATTTCTACAATAAATCAAAAAATCAGTCAGGCATGGCAGTGCATGCCTGTAATTCCGGCTACTTGGAAGGCTGAAGTGGAAGGATCGCCGGAGCCCAGCAGATCGAGGCTGCGGTGGCCAGAAGCAGCCACTGCACTTCAGTCTGGGCAACAGGTGAGACTCCAACTCAAATAATAATAATAATAATAATAATAAAATGTACAGGCCTTCTTTTGGAATGCTGGAAATAGTATGCAGTTGATATGGTATGGTTGCATAACTCTGCAGATATACTAAAAACATTGAATTGTACACTTTAAATGGGTGAACTTTATGGTATGTTAATATCTTAATAAAGCAGTTTTTTAAAAAAAAAAGCAGTTAGAAAAGTTTGTTGTGGAAATTTAGATCTTTGAGACTAGGAAAGCAGCAAGCAATGAGGGTAAAGTCATGGAGAGTCTTGTATATCATACTAATCTATTTAGAATTTGTTTCTTGAAAAATAATAGTTCTCCACAAAGTATTTTAAACAAGGGAGTGAAAAGATCCCTCTCACGATTTTATAAGGACAGATTTGAGAAGGACTCAATAGTGCAGAGAAAGAGGTTGGTGAGGAGACTCTTGCTTAGCTCACTAGAAAAGAGGAATAAGACCTGATTAAAGGCTAACAGAATGGAAGAGTACTGCACTGCTGAGAAAAGTGAGATGTAACTTGTAAGAACCTGAGGTATGGGAGAGAGAAGAGCAAAAGAAGAGTTTTCTAGCTTGAGAGTCCAGCTTCTTGAGGAGATGCTGCCTGGTCCTTTGTAGAATTTAGGGAAGTGGACCCAAGGCAATGTGGGGAGGTGAGGAGAGAAATTCAGGTACCTTAGAAATTCTACTTAGAGCCTAGGGTTCAGTCTTCTATCCTTACACAAATGACACTGATATTTGGGTCTTACACCCAGATATTCTGGTCAAGTCTGTCTGTGATTGTGACCTGGGTGCTGGGATTTGTAAAAGTTCTTAGGTAATTTTAATTTGCAACCAAGATTGTGAACCTTCAGTTTCTCTCCAACTGAGGTGGTCAGAAGAGGATATGGCTGTTGCTGGCAAACTTCTTATAGTCCAGTCAATCAGACATGGCATGGTGAGGCTCTACCATGAGCACGGTGGTCCAATGAGTTCACTCTAGAGGCAGTTTCACTAATGATAGGTTTAACTGTAACAGATATTATTTAAGATGGGGAAAGGACTATTTAAAATTATTCACATTGAATCAGTTGGCTAGCTGAAGCTTAACTGTGAGTATGAAGAATTCCTAATCTCTCTGGCTCAGTAATTATCAAAGTGTGGTTCCCAGGAGAACAGTATCATCTTTATCTGGAAACTTGTTAGACATTCAGATTTGGGGCTCCATCCCAACCTACTAAATTAGAAACACTGGGGGTGAGACCCAACAATCTGCGTTCATGTGTGCTTTTTAAAAAAATTAATTAACTATACTTTAAAAATAGTTTTTGAAATAATTGTAGATTCATAGATTCACAGGCAGTTGTAAAAAACAATACTGAGTGATCCCATTACGTTTTGCCCAATTTGGACATTTTGCATAACCATAGTACAATATCACAGTCAGGATATTGATATTACTACAATTAGGTAGAAATACAGAACATTTTTGTAACCACAAAAATCTCTCATATTGCCTTTTAATAGCTACATCCACTTGCCCTCATTCCTCCTTAACCTTAGCAAGTAATGACCCATTCTCCATTTTTATATGTTTTGCCATTTCAAAAATGTTACACAAATGAAATAGTATATAACTTTGAGGAATTGACTTTTTTAAAAAACAACCCAATTCTCTGGAGAGTCATCCAGGTTATTGTATGTATTAATTGACTGTTCATTTTCATTGCTGAATAGTATCTGTGGTACGAATTTGCCAGTTTGTTTAACCATTATCCTGTTATTCACTCAAACAGACTCTCCATGTAATTCTAATGCACTCTCAAGTTTGAAAACCACCGATATTTAGACAATGATCTTAAAGAGACAAAGAGGAAATGCAACATTTTTCTGCTTTTCCCTCCCACTCACTGACCTCTAAAGCCTTCTCAAAGGCTTTCGCCCCCATTTTTAGCACTCCTGTTAAGATAGTACGCTTAATCCTGCTTTTCACTACTAAATAAATGCATTTTTAAAAAGATTCATGTATTGGCTGGACTCGGTGGCTCAGCCTGTAATCCCAGCACTTTGGAAGGCCGAGGTGAGTGGATTGCCTGAGCCCGCAGGTTCATGACCAGCCTGGGCAACTTGGCGAGACCTCATTTCTACCATAAACCAAAAATTAGCTGGGCATGGTAGTGTGAACCTGTAGTTCTGGCTACTCGAAAGGCTGAGTCAGAAGGATCACTAGCACCAAGCAGATTGATGCTGGGGTGGTGGTGAGTGTGCCACTAGAGTCTCAACTCCACCTCAAAAAAAAAGTTTCATATGTTTATTTAACAAATATGTATGGAAGTGCCTCCTAGTAACTGTTCTATTCAATAGGAAAACAGCAATGGTAAAGATATATAGATTCCTGTTCACAAGTAGCTTTCACTCTGGGACCAGGAAAGACAATAATCAAATAAAGTATTTAAAAAATAAAGTCAATTTGAACTAAATGCTAGGAATAAAAATACATCTAGTTAATGGTTAAAAGATGAAGGAAATGAGGGTACCATTTTTGATGGCAATTAGAGAAAATCTCTCTGTGCAGATAATATGAGAGCAGAGTTAACTAAAGTGAGCCATTAAGCAAATATATGGGGCACTGTAACAGATGGAGCAGCAAATTTAAGAGTCTTGAGACAAGAACTTTCCTTGCCTATATACTTGAAAACAGTGAGTGAACAAAAGAGTTGTGGGAGACAAGATCAGAGAGACATCATGGAATGGACTCTGGATTTTACCTTTGCTCATGTTCATTTGAAAATATTGACAGGCTTTGAGTATGGTCCAATTTCCATTATTTTAATACACTTTTTATTTTTAATGTAAAGATGTGGGATACAATTCAAGGTCAGGTATACAAACATTGATCATGCAGGTACCACTGTTAGTGAGATATGCTCCTTCCTGCCCTAGCAGTTTCCCTCAACTGCCAATCCCACCCCTCCCCCCACCAACAGTTTCCCATTACTGCCAATTGCTTTCTTATAGCATTATAATGGTTCAAGGTCCTCTTATGAGTGAGAACATATGGAACTCTGTTCTTTGTTTCTGTGATAAATCACTGAGTATGATCGACTCCAAATCCATCCAGGTTGCTGCAAAGTCCATATATTTGTCGTTCTTTACGGTTGCACAATATTTCATTGTGTATATGTACCACATTTTTTTTATTTTGCCCACCTCAACCAACTCATCTTTGACAAAGCCTCCAACAACAACTACTGGGGAGAGGAAAACCTATTCAGTAAATGATACTGGGAAAACTGGTTGACCACATGCAGAAGACTGAAATAGGACCCCTACCTTTCACCATACACAAAAATTAACTCTAAATGGATCAAATACCTGAACGTAAAACCTCAAACTATAAGATTCTTAGAAAACGCAGGAGACACCCTTATGGAAATTGGAACTGGCAACCAATTCCTATCCAAAACCCCAAAGGCCAATACTTTAAGAAATAACATCAAATTAACGAGCTTCTGCAAAGCAAAAGAAACCATCAAGAGAGCACGGAGACAGCCTACAGAATGGGAAAAAATATTTGCCAACTATATGTCTGACAAAGGCCTAACATCTAGGATCTACAAGGGACTCAAATGCACTGAAGAGAAAAAAAACAAATAGCCCCTTTAAAAAGTGGACAAAAGACACGAATAGACACTTCTCAAAAGAAGATATATGGGCAGCCAACAGACACATGAAAAAGTGCTCAGCCTCACTCATCATCAGAGAAATGTAAATCAAAACCACATTGAGATACTACCTAATCCCTGTAAGAATGGCCATCATTAATAAAACAAACAACAACAGATGCTGGTGAGGATGTGGAGAAAAAGAAACGCTTCTACACTGCTGGTGGGACTGCAAACTTGTACAACCTCTCTGGAAAACAGTCTGGAGGCTTCTGAAAGAACTAGAAATTGACCTTCCATATGACCCAGCAATTCCCCTATTGGGAATATACCTGGAGGAATTCAAATTATTCTACAGAGAAGATACCTGCACATGAATGTTTATTGTAGCTCTATTCACAATAGCAAAAACATGGAAACAACCATGTTTCCCAATTTCCATTTTTAAAAGATTGCTTTTGTTGCTGTCTGTAGACTAGGAAAGACAGATATGGGAGACTAGTTAGTTAGCTATTGCAGCTGTCCAGGTGAGAGTTGATGGTGATTGGGACAATGTTGGTAGTGTTTCTAACAAATGGTTGAATTTGGGGCGTATTCTGGAGGTAAGCAAAAATAATCTACTGAAAAATTAAAAGTAGGATGTGAGAAAAAGAGAAGAGATAAACATGACTCTAAAACTTATGGCCTTAAAAAAAGGGGTGAATGAGGAACTCTTTACTAAGCTGACAAACTGAGTAGAGAGCAGATCTGGAGGGTTGAAATCAAGAGTGCTGATTTAGATATGCCAAGTTGAAGATGTTGTTAATCATCCAACTACGTGTTTGACTGTTCTAGTCATTGTGGAAAGAAAGACTATATTAAGGAACTTGTACTTTATCTAAAGAAAGAAGATACTCAGAAAAATGTTGTTTTTAACAGCAAAAGCTTTGGAGAAACCCAAGATATTTAATAGAAGGAAAATACTTATGCAAATTGTATTGTGCACACTCCTTAATATTATGGAGTCATTAAAAAGTATGATCACTCAAAGCAAGTAACAACATGGAAAATATATTTAATATTACATAGGATAGCCAGACATGGTGGCATGCATCTGTAGTTCCAGCTACTTGGAAGGCTAAGGTGGAAGGATCACCTAAGCCCAGCAGGTCATGGCTGTGTTGGCCATGAGTGTGTCACTGCACTCCAACCTGGGAGACAAGAGTAAGAGTCCAACTCAAAAATATATACATATATATGTATATATACATATATATATTATGTGTATATATATATATATATATATATATTAGAAAATGTAAGGATCCTAAATTGCATATACTTATATAATTCTTACAATAGTTTACAAATGATGAGATGTTAAACTTTAGACAAATTAATTTAACAAAATTTAGAAGATCATAGGTTTAATAATGACTATGTTAGAACAGAGAGTTCATAAATGCCTTCTTTTTTCCTCACTCTAGTTTTTTGCTAAACTCCATGATCTTTTAACCTATTTATTTACATATCTACAAACACTTTAAAATGATAATAAATGTTGTTAATGTCTGACTTGTCGGTGACTTTTATATCTTTAGACTCAGAAGAAAAACTCTGAAGGCAAAAGAGCCACCTTTGGCGATATTTATTTTTACAGATCAGAGTGGAACAAGGTGGCCATGGTGAAGAAAAAAAAAAAGTGTCCTCTCAGGATAATTAGTATCCAATTGTATTACTCAATTTGTGTCCTACATTTTGAAAAGTGCTTGGCTAAAGAGAAATCTACTAGTTTCTCCAAAAATTTTAAGTAATATCACTACACCCAAGAAAATAAGTAATAGGGAAAGAATAGCTAACTGGAAATCAGGTCCCAGAAATCATTTTGCAACATCCTGTTAGTACTGTCAAAGTAATGAGTATATATCTCTCAAGAATCCTGGCAAGAATAAAAAATAATTTGCCAAAAATAGATGGATAATGTCAACCTAGACCTGTCTATGGTTGTAGTTTTCTAAAATGTATTTTAAGTCCTTTGTTGGTGTTCTTTTTGAAAATTGTATCCACGACAAGAATAGACAATGATAATTCCTTTATTTTGGGTGCTTGGCAAAGGCCACAAGTTAATGTCACCAAAAAATGTAGAATCATGGTTTATTACCAACACTGAACTCATGGGGAGACGAATCTAGGACAAACAAAATATACTGCCTACATGGATATATAGTCTTTCATATTCAACAAAAATGTTAAAAATTAGAAAATGTTTAAAAATTAGCAAACCAGCAAAAAAAAAAAATACAAATAATTATGTAATTTCACCTTCAGTACTCAGAATGAAACAATATAGTTATAAATTTAGATATCAATTAATAACATAATTCCACACAGTTATTAACCTCTTATTCTTCCCTAGTCTGTGCACTTTTGGAAAAAATAATTAAGGAATATATTGAATATATGAATGCTGGGTTATGTGGAGGAGTCTTGGAAAGGACCAGAAACAATAGCAATCTTGGGCACAGGCTACAAAGACCAGTCAGAAACTACAGACACTTTCAATCATTCATCTTTAAAAAATATTTCTCCTGTGTTTTGTAGAATGCCAGGCTCAGAGCTCTTCAGCTTTTGTTGTTAATTGCTTCTCTAATTTCTGCCCCTTCTGTCTGCACCACTAAAGATAGAGTTTAGGATATGGGAAGAATTGTCAAATTGGCATTTGATTGTTTATAAATGTATATTAACAATAAGTATTTTTAAACTTCTGTTTCTACAACTAGATTTCCATGGAGATTATATCATTTAAAGATTTTCTATTTGAGCACTCTAGTAGAGCTTTAGTAAAAACTATAAATAAAAATAATAGCTAATGTTTATAAATCACTTATGAATACTAGTCACTATCTTAAGTGCTTTATAATATTTCAACCATCACAACATTTTGATGTTTATATGATTATTGTCTCCATTTTATAAGTGAGGAAACTGAGATTTAGAAAAATTAATCAACTTGCTCAACAGCAATACACGGGGTTAGGGGTCTACGGAGGGTAGAGATGAAAGAATTCAAACTGACCTAAAGGTTGAATTTTTTCTAACTAAAAGATCCCTTGTAGTTTTCATCGTAAAGGTCTTTCATATCTCTGGTTAGGAAGATGCCAAGGTATTTCATTTTATTTGTGGCTATTTTGAATGGAATTGTGCTTCTTATTTGGGTTTCTGTTTGTTTATTATTGGTGTAAAAAAATGCAACTGCCTTTTGCACATTTATTTTATATCCTGAGACTTTGCCAAAGGCCTTTATCAGTGTAAGGAGGTTTTTGACAGATTCTCTTGGGTTTTCAAGGTACATGATCATGTCATCTGCAAAGAGAGATAATTTGACTTCCTCTTTTCCTATTCTCTCTCTAATTGCCTTCTTTTCTCTGATTGCTCTAGCCAGGACTTCCAATACTATGTTGAATAGGAGGGATGAGAGTGGGCATCCTTGTCTTGTTCCAGTTTTCAGGGGAAATGGTCCCAATTTTTGTCCTTTTAGGAGTATGCTGGCTGTGAGTTTCTCATAGATGGCTTTTACTACTTTGAGTTATGTTCCCTGTATGCCTAGATATTCGAGGGTTTTTATCAAGAAAGGGTGCTGTATTTTATCAAAAGCTTTTTCTGCATCTAATGATATAATCATGTGGCTTTTGTTTTGACATCTGTTGATGTATTTAATTACATTTATTGTTTTACGAATGTTGAACCAGCCTTGCATCCAAAAGATGAATAATATCCAAAAGTGGAAAAATATCCCATGCTCATGGATTGGAAGAATCAACATTGTGAAGATGTCCATCTTACCTAAGGCAACCTACAGATTCAATGCAATACCTATCAAATTACCAGCAACATTCTTCTCAGACCTAGAAAAAACAACACAGGAATTCATATGGAAACACAAAAGACCAAGAATAGCCAAAACAATCCTCAGCAAAAAAAACAAAGCAGGTGGTATCATATTACCAGACTTCAAACTTTACTATAAAGCTACAATCATCAAAACAGCTTGGTATTTGTATAGGAACAGGCATATAGATCAATGGAATAGAATTGAGATCCCAGAAGCAAAACCTCAATTTCTCAACCAACTCATCTTCAACAAAGTCTCGACCACCTACCACTGGGGAGAGGAGAACCTATTCAGTAAATGGTACTGGGAAAAGTGGCTGACCACATGCAGAAGATTGAAACAGCACCCCTATCTATCCCCATACACAAAAATTAACTCCAAATGGATCAGAGACCTAAATGTAAAACCTCAAACCATAAAAACCTTAGAAAATGAAGGACATACCCTCATGGAAATTGGAACTGGCATCCAATTCCTGAACAAAACTAGAAACCCACAGGCCATAAGGGATAAGATAAGACAAGTGGGACCTCATTAAACTGACAAGCTTCTGCAAAGTCAAAGAAACCATCAAGAGAGCAGGGAGACAGCCTACAGACTGGGAAAAAGTATTTGCCAATTCCAGATCTGACAAAGGCTTAACATCTTGGATCTACAAGGAACTCAAATGTGCTGAAAAGAAAAAAACAAGCAACCCCATTATAAAATGGGCAAAAGATATGAACAGACACTTCACAAATGAAGACATCCGAACTGCCAACAGACACATGAAGAAATGCTCAATCTCACTAATCATCAGGGAGATGCAAATCAAAACCATACTGAGATACCATCTAATTCCAGTCAGAATGGCAATTATCAATAACTCAGAAAATAATGTTGTTGGAGAGGATGTGGTGAAAAGGGAACATTCCTACACTGTTGGTGGGTGTGTAAACTAGTGCAACCTCTGTGGAAAGCAGTGTGGCGATTCCTAAAAGCTCTAAACTTCAACCTCCCATATGACCCCGCTATCCTCCTACTGGGAATATACCCTGAAGAACTCAAATCACTCTATAAAAAAGATCCTGCACATGAATGTTTATCGCAGCATTGTTCACAATAGCAAGAACCTGGAACTAACCACACTGCCCATCAAAAGAGTAGTGGTTTTAAAAATGTGGTACATATACATGATGGAATACTATGCAGCCATAAAAAAGAACAAAATCATGAATTTCGCAGCAACCTGGATGGAGCTAGAGTCTATAATACTGAATAACTTCTCACAGAAACAAAGATCTGAGTATCACATATTCTCACTCATATAGTGGACCTTGATTATCCAACGCACTACCATAAGAAAATGACTGACAGTGGTGGGAGACTATGGTGGGGGGATGGGACTAATGGTAGTAAACATCTGTCTGGGGACGGGGAGACACCTGTTATCAACAAGGGGGCCTGAATGAAGCATATTTGTATACCTAACCCTTAACTGTACCCCACAATATTAAAATAAAAAATATTGATTAAAAAAAGACCCTTTGGAGAACTTTGATTGACACCATCAAAAACTCCTGATACTCAATCTTAGTTACCAAGTTCCATGAAGATAGGTGAGAAATATGCCTTTCCTTGATGATTTCACCAGCTCAAGTTGTCATGGCACATGTTTCTTAGCTAAAGCTTGAGTGAGAATAAAATGAGAACAGTAAAATGCAAAAAGTTAACGGACTCTGTATACCAGAGTAGGGGCTGCCTTTTACAAATTATTCTCTCTGTGTTCAAAGGAAAAGCAAGTGAGTGTTTAAATGGTTAAAAAAAGGGACAAACACCAGAAAAAGCAACACAGATTACATTCTGCACTGTGTTCAGTCATGGGGAAAAGAGGTTCCTCAATAGGTTTTGCCATTGTGAAAAAAACACCAAATACTAAAGCTAAACTCAAACTAAAATCTAAATTCCATGTCTACAGCAAAATCTTATCATTCAGAAATAGTCTCCAGATCTTCAAAAAGCCCTCCAAAGTATGGCAGGTGAACAATGATAAATGATTGATTCCACAAATGAGTTTACTGTTCACTTTGGCAGTAACAGAAAGCATACAACCACAAATAGGATTGATATAATGACTAATAGCATAATACTGAAAATATTTTTAAAAGAAGAAAGTGATATTGCTGCACAAGAAACATTTGAACAATGTTTAGACATCAATTCCTAAAAACACAGACAATGGGTATGAGTAGATGCACTCAAATATGAAGAAATATTGCTGCCTTATTTTGTTTTTTTTAAAAAAAATAATAGTCACATATTACAGAGTCAGTTTGTTACTATGGAATCACATATGATGTCATAAATTTGACATTCTAAATCCAAATGGGTGTTTAAAGGGTTAGACTGAGCAAGGGAAGCAACAAGAAATGGAACTGGGGAGACGAAAACCTGCATAACAACAAAAGAATTTGAATAATTTTTAAAAATGAGTCAAACATCTCTGAAACAGAAAAAGAAGGTGAGTGAATTGACTGTCCTAGAATCTTACCACAAAGCTGAGGAAATGCAGATATCAGTTCATCATTTGCCTCTGCTAAGGCTCTGAAACAATGAAATAATTTCAGACAGTGGCATGTATAGGAAATACAATGTAGAGGAAAAGAGAAAGAGGAGAAGTAGAGGAAATGAAAAGTAGAGAAAAGGAAGATATCAAACATATAGTATACATCACTCTAGTAAGTCAGTATTCATTCAGTATATGGTCATATGTTAGTAGTTAAACCACAGTTGCTGTCTTGGAAGAATGCACAACCATGTAGGAAAGAGAATACACAAAGGACAATTCAGTGCTTACTTAGTAAAAGCATATTTAAAAAAGACTCAGACAACACAGAGGGATGTTTAACTCTGAGAACTTTCCTCAAGTCACACTGAGTTGGGTATGAATAACATGAAAGAGAAGAGGAGGGTAGTATGCAGGCAAATAAGGGGAGTATGCAGGCAAATACAAGTCATTTGGCGTAAGAAGAACACATTGATAAAGTTTTAAGTGGAAGGCATGTAAGTAGGAGGTAGAGGGAATACACCACAAGGGTCCTGGCCTGCTTAACCAAAAGAATGAAAAGTTTATCCAGGAAAGAAGTATCATTAGATTTACATTTTATAAATATCACTCTAAATAAATAGGGTGGATACACCTAGAAGTGGAGATAGTTTGAAGCCATGAAACCTGTTTTAAAGCTTATATTCTAAAAATGTAGCCTCATGAGGCCAAGAACAAGGCAATGACAATAGAAATAAAGGAATTCTATTTAAAATATACTTTGGAGTTAGAAGTGACAGGATTTTTCCTGAGTGCAAGGTACAGAGTGTAAACAGATGACTATGAACTGCTCTGGAGAACCTTGGTCTCACTTAGAAGTTCAACTCTTTTAACAGATAAATAACACTAATTTTGATCACATTGAAGCTACTGGATTAACATGAAACAGTAAAAATAGTGCTCCGATAAGTATTTATTCCTATTGAAAATGAAAACATAAATATTTTAATAGGTTTCCATAAAGTGAGTTCTTCTTGTGCACTTGTTTTTTCCTACCTGTTTGTTAATTTGTTAGTAACAAACCTCCTTCCATGAGTAATTAGATGATAAGAGCAGATGACATGTCTTTCAATAAATCGGTGTGAGATTAAGGTCTTTATTTTTAGAAATTGGACTAATATTTGTGAGACATAACCACAGAAAATTTGAGCTATAGTTATTAAAATAACAAATAAGGAATTTTCAATTCTAAATGGCAAGAAAAAAATTCCATAAGTAGCAAACTTCAGAGTAATGGAGAAAAGATAAAAAACTTACTATAAGGAAGCAGTTTCACATTAAATAAAATGAACCCCGAAAAATTATCCAATAGTATTTCCCTTGTTTTCATTTTTAAATGATAAACACTTCATATATCAAATCTATAAACCATCAAATTTCTATATTAAAAATTGTTTCTCATTCTCATTTATAAAATATGTTCCTTTTACTTATGCTTGTTAGGACAGGAGAAAAATAATGTCTAGAGTTTATATATATTTTTATATTGGCAAAGAGACAAATTCCATGTTTTATTTATCTTTTTATTTCCAAACCCATGGTTTCCAATGCCGCTGAGATTAAAAATTAATAAACATTCTTTGTTTCCATAATAAGAATGAGACTGGGACAAGGCACTCAAAAGAAAGTCTAGAAGCAGAAAAAAGAAGGGACTCTGAGAAAACGGGCATTCGTCTGAGCACTCAGGTGAGTTGACCTTTGTAGAGGTGATAAGAAAATTAAGGAACAGAAAGCATAACGAAAAATGTTAAGGGGCCAGCAGTTCTGCGAAAAGACTGAGCTGCTGAGATTTGTATTAAGGGATCCCTAATGCCCTCATGAGAAGGTTAAGGAACAATCTGGAGAAGCTGGGCCTTTCCCTAACCTCCTGCCTACTCCCAGCATGTGCACTTAGAATATGTAGCAGAACAGCAGGCTCCTCTGCTCAGCCTACTTGGGGGAGGAGACTGGCCTTTTTTCAAATCAGGGAGGGAAGGAGTCTGGCAATCGCATTGACCATTTTCTGCACAATCTTTCAGATGAAGCGTGCAGTCAATCCGAATCATTCGCTGAGATGGTGCCCCATGCGAGGTCACTCGTCGTGTAGACTCTGCCTTTGTGCAGCTGAGGGAACAGCCCTTGGCCCCTGCCACACAATACGTATTTATATTCACATGTGCCTGTTGTGGGAGCAGGGCCGGCAGAACGCCATGATAAGGGTGAGCAGAGATCACACATCTGATTTTGGAGGGGAGCCACAGACAATCTGGGTGAGGGGAAGAATATGGGAATAGAAACTCTTTAACTTGCCTTCCCACGGTCTCTCCATTCTTGTTCCTCCTGAAAGAAATGCTTAAAGGATCCATTCCCTTTTATGTAGCTGTCTTAGAGCCCCACTGCAACCTTGCTTGGTAAGGTACCAGCTGTTCTTACCTTTATAGTCTTGTAAAAATGGTGGATATGATTTTTAAGCATCGGCTAATAGGCTTATCTCTGAGGGACAATGGAAAAGAGAACAATGATCAACTATACTAAGTTCCATATAAAAGGAGTTGCCAGTGAAGAAATATGAGCTACTCAATTTTCTTCTTGGTTTTGAATGCTCTTCCAGGTCTATCACCAGAAGTTAGGATTGGGCCAGAGTTAGAATAGTAGACAAGGGTTCAACCTGAATTTGAATTAAGAGTCATAGAGGCCAAGGGACTTTCTCATATGGTGCTGTTATTTTTAGCCTGACATGGCTATTCTGTAGGCACATGAATGGAGGGAATGGGTGGTGGGGTATTATACCCCTGGGTTCCCTCTCTCTTTGACAGGGATCACAAGAACTATCATTGCCAAAGACAGACTCTCGAGGATACGTTGGGCGAAATGAATGGTCCCGAACATCCCGGAGCCCATCCACCAGGGCTCCATCAGTAGATGAGCCCAGAAGCAGGAACACCAGCATTAAGGTAGAGACAGGGATGAAAAGGAGGAGCAGATGATAGAATCGTAATGATAGTGGTTAATATTTATTGATGTTTTCTATGAGCCAGGTCTTGTTTATGGGCTTTACAAGTTTTAGCTAATTTAGCCCTCATGAAAACTCCTCTATCCCCCACAAACCTCATTTTACTATTAAGAAAGCTGAAGCAAAGAGTAATTTTTCAGTCTTCACATTAATAAGTGGGATAGTTAAGATTAAAATTCAGAAGCTCTAAGTCTGGATCCTGCACACTCCCTCTCCCTTCTTTATTCATTCAACAAGTAGTTATTGAGTACCTATAACTCTCAGAGAAAGAAATGGAAAGGTCACCACGGGAGAAAAATTAGAGTGTTATATATATATATGGTGCTTTGGGCCCTTTACTAGACCTGACCACATAAGCAAAAAAGAAAAAAAAAAGTTAAGTTTTGAGAGTAAGTTTTCAGAAACAGAGAGCATGAGCCAGAATGAGCCAGACCCAGTCACGGGAAGAACAAGTATTCCTACCCAATTATTCTTTCTCTGTTAGGTTTGGCTCAATAATCTAACCACAAATACACCTTTGGAGTCACATGTGAAACAATCATAAAAACTGAAAAAATATATGAATACTTAACTTTTTGCTCACCTTAGTAAAGGAATCCCTCCTCTAGAATATTCCCTTCCACTTTAGGAAGGTGATTCTTTGTAATTGCATCCCCTGGCACAGGAAGTTCTGAAGGTGATGAGAAAATACTGAAGTCTCCAACTTTTGGGCCTTCCCAGCAATCACTGCATTATTCACACGCGGAATAGGGAGAGAGATGCCCCTAAGGTGCTATATGGAATGTTTTGATGCGAATGCCTGGCCCAGTTGCTCAGACTAATTGGAGGTCACATACTGAAGCACTGGCCAAGCCAGGTCTGTTACTCAGCCCTCTGTTCTACCTGGAGGCCTCTGACTGAGCAGTATATGGCAAGCAAGGGACAAAACTTTGCAAACTTATTTGCTAGCTAAGGCAGAGGAAGACCTGTGTCTTATTTACTCAAAATAATATGTGTGAGGTGGTAGATGGTGGAGTTAGGGGAAAATGAATGATATTTCTTAACATAAATATCAAAGAGCTCAGTCTGGAAAGGCCCGAGTCCCTTTAAGCTCTATTTACAAGATCTGAAATGAATGAGGAACCTTCTCAAGTCTAGGCATAGAACAGGCAAAAAGGGACAGTTTCTGACTGGAGCTGGGCGGAGATGGGAACAGAAACCCCGGGCGAGCCTCGACTTCAAAAGCCCATTTTCTTCCTTCAGCTCCCCAACAGCTCCACTACCTCCCGGACTTCATCCACCTCCCCCAGCCAGCATGACTCGCCGCCCCCGCTGTCCGGGCAGCCTTCGCTCCAGCCGACCACGCCGCCCCAGGCGCCGCGGTCGCTCGACTCGCGACCTACCACGCCTCCGGAGCCGGATCCCGGCTCCAAGCGCAGCTCCAAGATCCAAGAAAATCCGGAGGCCTGGGCGCACAGCATCGCACGGGAAATCCGCGAGTCCCGGGACTCGTCGCTGCGGGACTATCCACGCACGCCCCCCACCGAATGGAAGCCCTACTCCCAGCGCAGGGTGCTCTACCCCACCTCCATGCAGTTGGATCCTGATTGTCTGTCCCAGCAGCAGCAGGCGGAAGACAACGACAAGGATGCCTACTGGGCATCGATGAGGACACCCAACGACAAGACCTCAAACTTCTCGCGCCCCCGGCTGGTGAGCAGGCCCGCCGCCCCTGGCACCCCGGACGTCCCGCCTTGCAGTCCCACACCTGAGCTGCTTCCAGCCTCCCTCCTCTCCACTGCATAGGGAAGTCCGTCCCAGTCCCCTACTTCTCCTCCCCAAGCCTTGGGGAGTCCCAGCCTCGGCTGTCTCCAGCATCCCAGAGGCCCGGATGTTGTCTTTCCATTCTACCCTAGGTGAGCCTCAACCCTGATCCCTTCCTGTCTGTGTGACTTTCCTCCCATTGCGCCCCTCTCTGCAGCCCAAACCCAAGCATGCCATTACCATCGCCGTCTCATCACGCGCGCTCTTCAACATGGTGGACGGCAGGAAAATCTATGAGGAAGAGGGTCTGGAAAAGTACATGGAGTATCAGCTCAACAACGAGAACGTAGTCCTGACCCCAGGACCCGCGTTCCGCTTCGTCAAGGTAACTGTAAGCGGTCTTTGCTCCGCCAGGACCTGGATGGCCAGGGAAGGACCCAGACTGACCCTCGAGAACTCGTCCAGTCTCCCCAACCATTCCTAGTCCACCTTTGTCATCCTTGCCACCTTCCAGTTGACGCAACACTTAATGTTTTCACAGTCTTCCAGACTGTGCGGGAGGGGACTCCAGACCACAGCCCTGAATTTTTGATGTTGGACTTCCCTAAGTGGAGAATCCACAGATCCCTTACCAAAGCTTTTACTCCCTTCCTAGAAGGAATACTCAGAAGCCATAGTGAGTTTACCATCCTGAGTAAAAAAAAAATGAAAGAACTTGCTAAAATGAGATGAAATTCACTTTAGCTGTTCCAGCCCCAAATCTAGCATATTAAGAAAATCAAGATGCTCTTGGCATTTAGGGGTGTGATTTTAATTATATATATATGTATATGACAAGGTTCTCTGAACTTACTCTGAAATTTATAGCACTTATAACCTTGATCCCTTGCATAACTTTTTACAAATTTACACAGTAACATCATAATGATGCAAAAACAAATGACATCTCTACAAGTTGTGAGTGTAAGTACTTATGGGACATGCAGAAGCCTGGGAGGAAACCTAGTCTAAAGAACTATGTTTAAAAAAAAAAAAAAAAAAAAAAATAGACAAAGTGCTCCCTTTGGTAGCATATATACTAAAATTGGAGCAATACAAAGGTGATTATCATGACCTCTGTGCAAGAATGATGTGTAAATTCATGAAGCACACTATACTTTTCACAACAAAATATAATCATTGATGATCCATAAAAGCAGATTTTAAAAATCAAACATAGACAAAGCAAAAAAGATTTAGCATGATCCGTCTCTCTACCTACCCACCAGAGATAATTCTAGTAAACGAATGGTGCAACTATTTTCAATAAATATTACCAATGTATTCAGTGAATATTAACTAAGATCCTATGTATGAGAGGTTGAAAATATATACACACATGACATAACCTGGCCTTAAAGGAACCATCTCTCAGTGAAGAGTCTTCAAATCTCGGTTTTGATCCCAATGAGATGCTTTCTTCTCTAGCCTCCCAAAGCCCACCTTGACTGCCCCTCTTTACACACATTCATGTTTGCAACCTGCAGGCACTCCAGCATGTCAATGCTAGACTCCGTGATCTGTATCCTGATGAACAGGACTTATTTGATATTGTACTGATGACTAATAACCATGCCCAAGTGGGAGTGCGGCTTATAAACAGCGTCAATCACTATGGTAAGTAAAATAAATACCATGTGGAAGACCAGCTCGTGGCTCTGGAAGAGAGAAGCCATATTATTTTGCTAACTGTGGCCTAACCAACACAGTGTCTTTGATACTGACACTCCCTTCTGCACAAGGAATGTTTATTTGTCTATGTCAGAAAAAGAGAGGCCATGTTCATTTTTAACTTCAGCACAGAGTTGGGCTCAAAGCTATGGACTTAACTTGTCAAGTGTGAATTTCAAAGTCTTAATCCCAGACCCTGCAATATATTTCTCTGTTTTATGTTTTACACTTCTGAACTTGACTTCAAGGAGCTGTCAACCCAAAGGCTTTCTCTGTCTGATCAAACTTCTTGTGCACCACAGATCCATGTTAAAGGTTTAAAGGTTTTCACCTCTCCTTTCTACTCTTAAAAATATGATTATCCCTGGCTGCTCTCTTTTCACACGCATCAAATCCATACTCATACCAGCAAAACTGTCTTTATTCCTTTAGGTGGAAAATTTGATTGACTCTAGTGTCTTCATAGCATTTCCATCAGTGTGTTGGAACTTTAAGAGAAGGTTCCCTTTTTTCTAGTATGGAATTACCTAATTTACTGGGGGCATCTTTAGACTATTTTCTGATATATCTAGTCTTGTGTATATGTCAAGTAAAACTAAGGTTTAAATAATTAAGATATAATAATCAAGATATAATATAAGGTATGAGTTTTATTTCATATCATTCTAACTATAAGGCTGGTATCTTACTGAGGCATACTTTAAATATTTTTTTACTTAAAATGCAGCCTTTATAGCAATGAAAAGAGATAAGATGCTTTAACATTAGATAAGTGGCATATAGTAATCATTCTGTAAGTGATATTACTTAAATCAGAGATAATATTTCAAAACTCATAGTCTTTTTTTATTCAGTAGGTGATTTAGATCTATCTATTCATTACCACAGTGAGCCCATTAAGACTGGAAGCATAAAGAATCACAGTTATTTATCCATTAATTCTGATGATATACTAATTGAGCATAACCTTTTCATGTAGCCTTATTCATGGAATAACAATCTTCTAACCCAGAAGAATTAGTTACCATCCTTCTCTGACCACTGAAGGCAGTTTGTAGCTTTCTCTGCAGGGTCTTTGTTATATTATAATACATGTTTTACATGCCTGACTGCTTAGTGATCTGTGATCTCCTTGAGAAGAGGAGCAGTGTTTTAATCATTCCTGAAGTCCCAGTGTCACCAAATAACTTCTAGGTCATTAAAGGACTGTTATTTAAGGATTTGTATAGTACACTTTTGTACCACATATGCCCAGTATTGGATTTAGTTTAAAAATGAGAGTATTTTGTTATTACCAAATCACATACTTCCATCCCAATTATTGATGTATTCTACCTACTCTTTTAGTACATATACATGATAAACAATTAGACTAGATATTCTGCTTTATATCATGTGCAGCTACCCAGTTTATCATAGATCTAAAAATCACTTGGAATGGGTACATAATATTTTATCATATGCATAACGTGATACTTACCATAGCTATTCACATTGTTGAGCATGCTTTGCTTTTACAAATAACCCTGAACTGAGACCTTTATACATAAATCTTATCTGAGTTACAGATTATTCCCTTAGGATAAATTCCTAAAATTGAAAAAAAGAAATCTTAGGTCAAGAGTTATAAACCTGTTAAAAGCTATTGATAGGTATTTTCAACTTTCTCTCTAGACAGCTCGTACTAATGTATACTTTCATCCATAGTATATGTGGGTGCCTACTTTACAAACCTATCACTAACAGGCAGTGTTATTTTGCAAGTGTTATTGATTTGAAAAGCACTTAATGGTATATTAATGTTTAGTCTACTAAAAATTGCATTAAAAATTTCAAGTGAGAAAAAAATGACAATTTCAGGTGTTTTGGTGGTGTTGTTAGAAAATAGTTTAAATCATTTACATAGAATGATTTGAGTTCCTCCGGGTATATTCCAAGAATCTAGATTGCTGGGTTGTATGGAAGGCCTATTTTTAGGTCTTTTAGGAATTACCACACTGTTTTCCACAGAGGTTGTACTAGTTTACAATCCCACCAATAGTGTAGAAATGTTTTCTTTTCTCTATATCCTCTCCAGCATCTGTTGTTTTTTGAGTTAGTAATTATGGTCATACTATAAGAAAGGGATTGGCAGTAGTGGAAAACTGCCGTGGGGGTGGGGGGTGGGAGGGGCACTTCATTAATAAGGGTACCTGATCTCTCAAATCAGGTGAAGTGGGAACCAAAGTGAGGTTAAAACTTTACCTGTACAATGATCATTTGTATACCTAACTCTGAATTGCACCCACATCTTAAAAATACTTTTTTAAAAAGAGAAAAGTTTAAATTCTAGCACTGCTTATTGTTACTGTTGTATTATTACTGAAGAAATGTAGAAATGGTACCTAAAATAGAGTCACATCTTTTTTTTTTTTTTTGAGTTAGAGTCTCACTCTGTCGCCCACACTGGTGTGCAGTGGCAGCTCCCGGCCACCGCAGCCTCGACCTGCTGGGCTCTGGCGATCCTTCCGCCTCAGCCTTCCAAGTAACTGGAACTACAGGCGCGCACTACCACGCCTGGCTAATTTTTTTGATTTATTGTGGAGGTGAGTTCTCGCCAAGTTGCCCAGGTGGGTCTCGAACCCTGAGGCTCAGGCAATTCACTCACCTCAGCTTCCCAAAGCGCGGGATTACATGCTGAGCCACCGAGCCCGGCTGAGCCACATCTTTTTTTTTTTTTTTTTTTTTTTTTTAATTAATCAGTATTTTTATTATAGTTTTGTGGGGTACAGTTAAGGATTAGGTGTACAATTACGTTTCATTCAGACACC
>NW_007232847.1:170407-188727 GCF_000164805.1 Carlito syrichta
CAGCCTCGACCTGCTGGGCTCTGGCGATCCTTCTGCCTCACCCTTCCAGTAACTGGAACTACAGGCGCGCACTACCACGCCTGGCTAATTTTTTTGATTTATTGTGGAGGTGAGTTCTCGCCAAGTTGCCCAGGTGGGTCTCGAACCCTGAGGCTCAGGCAATTCACTCACCTCAGCTTCCCAAAGCGCGGGATTACATGCTGAGCCACCGAGCCCGGCTGAGCCACATCTTAATGGGCCCTTTATAAGCAAGGAGGCTGTAGTGCAAGCAAAAGAGAACTGTTCAAGTCTAGACAAGAGGCAAACATTTGGGCTCAAATGTGCCCTATGTATATGAGCCAGTGGGCTAGACAAGTTGGTTTCCTTTTCTGTAATGAGGATGATAATACCTGCAGTACAGTTGGGAGAGTAAAGTAGCATGGTCCATGTCAATATACTTCATAACTATAATGTACCAAACACACACACTATTGTATGAAATAGCTAAGAAATGTTTCAGTATTGGTGCTATGAAGATAACTATAAAACGAGTATTTCTAAGATAATTTTCATTTGGATTTAGAAATGAAGTCATTTGATTTACACATAAACTTAGTTATTTCTAAGGTAACTTATACTTGGATTTACAGTGTTTTATCTTTAGTCTCTGCCATAACAAAGTCTTTCTTGCCTGATAATAGGCTTACTGATTGACCGCTTCTGCCTGACTGGTGGAAAAAGCCCCATTGGCTATTTGAAGGCATATCTCACCAACTTGTATCTTTCTGCAGATTCTGAAAATGTACAAGAAGCAATACAAGAAGGTATTAGTCTGGTTTTATCTCTCTAGTTAATAAAGATGTTTGCACTGATGGTTACTTACACTGGGTTTCACATACAATTATGAGGCTTATGTTCTTGTTGGATTTTTTGCTAAGGTTTTTCCACATGTGGCAGCACTTAAGTTTGTCCTTTAGAGCTTTGGGTTTCCTGAGGGTGGAGATCCTCCCTAGTTGTCCTAATATTCATTTTATACTTTCTCATCCCTCTAGAAAGAGGCAGTGCATAGACAATTACCCAGATTTTTGATTGTGAAGAGGAGTTGACTCATCAGATAATAGCTAGAGAGAAACATAGTTTAGGATAGTTTTTCTTTTTAATGGAAGAAATCCATAATCCTGAGAAGAGTGTTAATCAGACTCCATGATTTATCAGGAATCGCCTCTGCAACCATGTATGATGGAGCCAAAGACATGTCTTACTGTGACACCCAGCTCCGTGTGGCCTTTGATGGGGATGCTGCCCTCTTCTCTGATGAGTCTGAACATATTACCAAGGAGCATGGGCTGGATAACTGTTTTCAACATGAAACACTATTTGAGAATAAGCTTCTTGCTCAGGTAGGTTCAGTGGGCTCTAGCTAATTTTGATGTACTTATTTTCTAACATATAATTGTATTTGCCCAGTGTGATGACTTTTTGAATTATTATAGGTAGGCCACTCCTTCCCACTGTCTTCTCTGAAGATTTCTCCTTTCTTTCATGAATTACTCACTTTGAAGCATCAGCTGCTGATAACTTTTTTAAAGTTTTAACATTATTTTGTCTATCCTTTTGGAAATACTTCTATGATTTTCCCATGTTAATGAGTCTCCCCTCCAAATTATGAGTAGCAGAAGCCATACAGTCTACCAGTAAGCTATTTCTACATAACAAATTCTCAAAATAGTAAGTTTGCTTCCAATAGATTAGTAAATATTTGTTGAATCTCTCAGTCCTTGACCTCAAAGTCAAGAAAATTATCTTTAATTGAGAAAATCTGCAAAACTGAGACCTTAAATTGAATCAAATAATAAGCCTCAAATAAGTGCAAACTATGAATACCTAATCAAATCAAACTAAATATTTACATTTCGTAGAATCCATCCATGGACTGAATCGTTAAACTCAAGGTCTAAAATGACTAAAACCTGTAACTTCTGAACCAGAGGAAATTTGAAACAGCGAAGTATTCTTTAATCTGAATCTAAACCTACAGTCATTTCATTTTATTCTATGTTTCCCCAAGAAGTGTAATTGCCTTTTTTTCTCAGTTCTTCTTGAACTTAAGTTAAACTTAAATATTGTTATTTTTGCTTAAATTTACAAAAGTATGAATAGACTGAAAGCCAAAAAGGTTTACTACTGTCATCTCTCATTACAAGTGATATTTAAACTGTATGTGTATGTAACTTAACATTCCCTTTTTAAATATCTCCTTTTGAAGCCTTGACCTAGTGTTATGAAGTAGTTCAGGATCAACAAAGCTTATTATTGAGGAAAAACTTTTTGTTATATTTCATATCAGTTTACTCTGCTGAAATTTAGTGTCCCTTGTATATTCAGAGCCATTGTACATTCAGAGCATTCACCATTATTGGAATGTAGAAGTTCTCCATAAAAAGAACACTAAACAAACAAGCAACCAAAAACACTTCACAGAAAAAATTATGTCAAGATAATATTAAAATATCATTTTCGCATCTCAGGTAAATCTAAATTTATATTAGATTTTGCATTTATCAGTACTTTTTAATGATTTACCTTGTCCTTTTAAAAATTTTATTGAGGTATACTTAATTTTTTAAAGGGTACACATATTTACTGTATACATTTTGACGAGTTTATACATATATACACACTTGTGATATATGTGTAAACATATACACACAAGTGACATATATACACACTTGTGATACCATCACCACAAACAAGATAATAAACATATCCACCACTTCCAAAATATTACTTGTACCCTTGCCTTTTTTGTTTACTTGTTTGGTAGTAAGAACACTTAGCATAAGATCTACTCACTTAACAGTTTTTAAGAGTACAATACTATATTGTTAACTATAGGCATTATGTTGTACAATAGATCTTTAAAACTTATTCACACGTCCTCCAGATCCACACATTTTATTGCAAATGGTAGAATTTCCTTCTTTTTAAAGGTTGAATAATATTCCATGTGTGTATATACCTTTGTATGTATATTCCAATGCATATCTCATTGTGGTTTGGATTTGCATTTATTTATCCATTCCTTTGTTGGTGGACATTTGGATTATTTTCAGATCTTGGTTATTGTGAATAATACTGCAGTAAACTTGGGAGTTTACACAGCTCTTTGAGATCCTGCTTTCATTCCCTTTGGTTATATACTCAGGAGTGGAATTACTGAATCATTTGGTAGTTCTATTTTTAGAGGAACCTCCATTCTGTTTTCCTTAGTGGCTATACCATTTTACACTTTCACCCATGGTGTTCAAGTGTTCCAAATTCTCCACATTCTCATCAACACATATTTTGTTTATGTTGGTAGTAGCCATACTAACTGGCATAAGCTGATATCTCATTGTGTTTTTTGATTTGCATTTCTCTGATGATTAGTGATGTTGATGACCTTTTTCATATACCTATTGGACTTTAATATGTCTCCTGTAGATAAATATCTACTCAACTCCTTTGTCCATTTTTATTTGTATTTTTTTTCCCAGAGGTACACATGCCTATTTGTTACATGGCCATATTGTGTAGTGGTGGAGTGTCTCAGGTAGCCCACTCCCTAAAAAGTGAACATTGTGTTCCGTGGGTTGTTTCTGAACCCTAAAACCCCTCTTTGTTACCATTTTATTGGTGTCTGTAGTATCTATTATTTCCATTTTTGTGACCATTTGCCTCCTAACATGAGTGAGAACATGCTGCATTTGGTTTTCTGTTTCCGAGTCAGTTTACTTAGTATGATGATCTCCAGTTCCATCCATGTTGCTGCAAAGGACATGATTTCATTTTTTTATGGCTGTACCGTATCCCATGGTGTATATATACCACATTTTCATTATCCATGGATTGCTTGATGAGCATTTATGTTGATTCCACATCTTTGCAATTGTGAATTGCACTGCAGTGAACATGCGAGTGCAGGTGTCTTTGTTATAGAATGACCTCTCTTCCTTAGGGTTGATACCTAGTAGGGGAATTGCTGGATAAAATGATAGATCTACTTTTAGTTATTTGAGTAAACGCCATACCAGTTTCCACAGAGATTGTACTAATTTACACTCCCACCAACAATGCATGTGTTTCCTTTTCTCTGCATATGCACCAACATCTATTGGTTTTTGATTTTTTAGTAATGACCATTCTGACTGGTGTAAAGTGGTATCTCGCAGTGGTTTTAAGTTACATTTCCCTGATTATGAGTGATGCTGAGTATCTTTTCATATGTTTGTTGGTCATTTGTATATCTTCTTTTGAGAGGCATCTATTCATGTTGTTGCCCACGTTTTAATGGGGTTATTTGCTTTTTTCTGCTGATTTGTTTGAGTTCTTCGTAGATTCTGGATATTAGTTCTTTGTCAGATGTATTGTTTGCACATATCTACTCCCATTATGTGGGTTGATTATTTGTTTTTCTGTGCTGAAGTTTTTTAGTTTAGTTGTCTCATTTATTTATTTTTGTTGTAGTTGCAGTAGCTTTCTTTCAGCCATAAATTCTTTGCCTAGGACAATGTCCATAATAGGTTTTTTAAAGGTTTTCTTCTGGGATTTCTATAGTTTCAGGTCTGACATTTAAGTCTTGAGTTAATGTTTGCATGTGGGGAGAGATAGAGATCTAGTTTAATTTTTCTGTATGTAGCTATCCAATTTTCCCAGCACCATTTGTTGGATACAATGTCCTTTCCCTGGTGTATGTTTTTGTCTGCTTTATCAAAGATCAGTTGGTTGTAGGTATTTGAGTTTATTTCTGAGTTCTCTATTCTGTTTCATTGGTCCAGGTGCCTGCTCTTGTAGCAGTACCATGCTGTATTGGTTACTATAGTCCTGAAGTATAACTTGAAGTCAAGTAATGTGATACCTCCAACTTTGTTACTTTTGCTCAGAATTGCTTCAGCCATTCTGGGTCTTTTTTGGTTCCATAGAGAATTTTGGATTTTTTTTCTAATTCTGTTAAAAAATTATGTTGGTAGCTTGATAGGGAGTGCATTAACTCTTAATTCTTCCAATGCATGAGCATGGGATGTTTCTCCGTTTGTGTCCTCTGCAGTTTTGTAGTTTTGGAAAAACAGTTTTGTAGTTCTTCTAGAGAGCTTTCACATCTTGGGTTAAATATATTCCTAGATATTTTAGCTTTTCGGTTGCTATTGCAAATAGAGTTGAGCTCTTGGTTTGATTTTTAGCTTGGTCACATTGAGGTATAACAGTGCTACTGTGTGTTGATTTTGTATCCTGAAACTTTAAAATTCATTTATCAAGTCCGGTAGTTGTTTGAAGGCATCTTTAGGGTTCTCTAGGATATAAGATCATATCATCAGCATACAAAGATAGATAGATGTCTTCTTTCCTAATATGGATACGCTTTATTTCTTTGTTGTGCCTGATTGCTCTGCTAAGACTTCTAGTAATTTGTTGAATAGAAGTGGTGAAAGTGGGCATCCTTACAATGTTCCGTTTCTGAGGGGGAAGTTTTTCAACTTTTCTCCATTCATGATGACATTGGCTGTGGGTTTATCATATATAGCTTTTATTATTTTGAGGAGTTTTCCCTCTAGGCTGAGGGTTTTTACTATGAAGGGATGCTTGGTTTTATCAAATGCTTTTTCTTCATCTATTGAAATGATTTTTGGTTTTAACTCTATTTATGTGGTGGATAATGTTTATTAACTTGTGTATGTTGAAACATCCTTGCATCCCCAGAATAAAACCCATTTGATCATGGTGGATTATTAATTTTTTATGTGCTGTTGAATTCAGTTGCCTAATATTTTGTTGAGGATTTTCACATCTGTGTCATCAGTGATACTGGTCTGTAGTTTTCTTTTTTTGTTGTGTCTTTTCCTGGCTTTGGTATCAGGGTGATACTGGTTTTGTAGAATCAGTTAAGGAGACTTCCCTTTTCTTCAGTCATGGAATAGGGTCAGTTCTTGATACCAGTTCTTCTTTGAACGTACGGTAGAATTTGGCTGAGTCCTTCGGGTTCTGAACTTTTGTTGTTGTTGTTGGGAGACTTCTAATTATTGTTTCAATCTTGCTACTCGCTATTTATCTGTTTAGGGTTTCTTTTTCTTCCCAATTCCCTTTGACCATTTTTAGACCATGTTATTTTGTGTTTATTTTGCTGTTAAGTTGTAAGAATCATTTTATCTTTTGGAAATTTACCTTTTATCAGATATATGGTTTGCCAATATTTTCTCCTATTGAATTTTGAGAGTTCTTTATGCATTATGGATACTCATCCTTTATCAGATATATGTTTTGCAAATATTTTCTCTCAGTATGTGTGTTTCTTTTCCTTACTTGAATATCTTCCAGTGTATTTCAGAGAGCAGACGTGGTATATCTTCCCACTTATTTAGGCCATTTTAAAATTAATTTTATTGTTTCATAGGTGTCAGCACATAGATATTGCATATTTTTATTCATATCTAGGTATTCTGTAATTTTTTGGTACTATTATAAATAGCACTTTTAAAGACCATAATGTTCAATTATTTATTGCTGATATAAATTAATTTTTTTACTGCAACCTTTCTCAACTTCCTTGAAAGTCTTAGTAACAATTTTGTAGTTTTTTCTGAAGTTTTCTAAGTAGACAGTAATGTTGACTATAACTAAAGACAATTTTCGTTCTCTCTTTCCATGCTGTATTTTGTTTATTTTTATTTCTTGCCTGGTTACCTTGCTAGTACAATTCAGTACAACGTTCAATAATAGTGATGAGAGTGGACAGCCTTGCCTTGTTCCCTGATCTTAGGCAGGCATCATTTAGTCTTTCTCTCATAAGTATGTTATCTATAAGATTTTTTTCTAGATGTGCTTTGTCAAGTTGGGAGAGTTACCTTCCAGTCCCAGTTTTTTGAGAGTTTTTAAAATAAATGAATGTTGAATTTTGACCAGCGCCTTATTTGCATCTATTGATAAAACCATGCAGTTACTTTCCTTTAGTCTCTTGATATGAAAACTATATTGCTGAATTTAAAAGGTTGAGGCAGCTTTGCATTGTTGGTATTAATTCAAATTGGTCTTGTGCTTGTATCTTTTTTCATATATTGCTGAATCCAGTTTGTTAAAATTTAGAATGATTTATCTATTTAATTATATATTTTTTGAGGCTGGAGTGCAGTGGCATGCTCAGGAACACCCCAGCATCGACCTGCTGGACTCCAGTGATACTTCTGCCTCAGCCTTCCAAGTAGCTGGAACTACAGGCATGTGCTACTATGCCTGGCTAATTTTTTGATTTATTGTAAAGATGAGGTCTCATCTTGTTGCCCAGGCTGGTCTCCAACCCGTGGGCTTAGGCAATCCTCTCGCCTCAGCCTCCCAAAATATTAGGATTACAGGCTTGAGTCACCGCGCCTGACCTTTGCCTTCATTTTCCTGAGGGATCTATAGTCCTTTTTCCTTGTAATATCTTAATCTGACTTTGGTAACAGGGTAATGCTGACCTCATAAAATGTGATACAAACTACTTTAAGTGTCTGGTAGAATTTTTAAGAGAAGCTTCTGGGCCTGGACGTTTTTTGCTGTTGAAAAGCTTTTAACTAACAATCCAATATTTTAATAGTTGTAGAACTACTATTTAGATTTTCTTTCTCTTTCTGTTTTTTTCTCATTTTTTTCTTCTCTATGTGTATGACTTTGACTTTCTGTCTCTCAAATAATTTATCTATTTCATTTATGTGACTGAATTTATGGACATAAACTTTTAAATAATATTTTATCATGTTGTTTAATGTATGTAGGGTTCTTAGTAATGTGACCGCAACTCACTTTTATTTCTGATATTAGTAATTTGTGCTTCTCTCCCTCTCCCTCCCCCACTCCCCATTTTTCTTCTTGGTCAGTTTGGTCATAGGATAATCAGTTTTACTGAGCCAGTTGTTCCTAAGTTTTTTTAATGTGGAAGTTGGGGCCGTTGATTTGAGATTTCCATTCTTTTCAATATAAGCACTTAATGCTATAAATTTTTCTCTAAACACTGCTGTAGTTGCAAATTTTGATAGTTAATGTTATTTTCATTCAATTCTGAATATTCTTTTTAAATTTATCTGTGACTTTTTCTTTGACATATGGGTTATTTCAAAATAGGCTATTTAATTACCAAATATTTGGAGTTAATCCTCATATCCTTCTATTATTTAATGCAAGCTTAATTCTGTTGTAGTAAGAAAACATATTTTGTATTGAAATTGTTTAAATTTGTTTTGGTGTGTTTTATGCCCAGAATATGATGTCTTGATGAGTATGTCATGTATATTTGAAAAAAAAATATGCTACTGCTCTTAGGCTGAGTGTTCTATAAAGGTCATTGGATTATGTAATTACTTAAGTTTTTATATTGTCAGTAATTTTTTTTCCATCTACTTGTTCTATCTACAATTGAGAAGGTAGTTTTGAAAGTCTCATAATATATTTGAGAATTTATCTATTTATTTCTGTTTTATCAATTTTGTATCCTGTATTTCAAATCTCTGTTGTTAGGTGCCTGCATATTTAGGATTATTCTTTCTTCTTAATAATAATTCATTAATCTCCTTTATCATGTAATATCCCTCTGTTTGATAGTCATATAATCGCTCCAGGGTTTTATTTTTGGACTGTTTATACAATATACTGTTTTCTATATTTCTACTTTTAACCTATGTCTTTATATTTAACTTACAGTTGGTGCTGCTTTTTTATACAATCTGGCAATCCCTGTCTTTTAACTGCTATTTATAGGACATCTAAATTTAATGTGATTGTTGCCTGGATTAGATTAAAATCTACTATCATTCTATTTTTTTCTGTGTCCCATTTGTTCTTTGTCCCCCCCCCATTTATTTCTGGATTTATTGTATGCATTTTTACATTTTATTTAATATCCACTATTGGCTTATAACTCATTTAAAATTTTTCTAGTGGTGACCCTAGGATTTGCAATATACAACTTTAAGTAATCATAGTCTACTGTCAAACAAAATTATACTTTTAACACATCATATGAAGTATAAGAAACTTGCAACAGTGAACTGCCAAATTCTCTTTCCCATGTTTTGTGCTATTGTTGCCATGCATTTTAATTATAGTGTTGTCATACATTTTTATTATATCTATGCTATAAAGTCATGATAATCTCATTATTATTATTGTTTTTGGTAATCAAATATTTTTAGAGTGAATAAGGATGAGACAAAAATAGGCCTTTCATATTTATCTTTATTTTAACTATATTCAGGGATCTTCCTTTCTTTGTGTAGATCAGGTTTCTTTCTGTTATCATATTCTTTCTATCAGAACATTTAACATTTCATATTGTACAGACATTTAACAATTCATATTGTACTGGTACTGAATACCCTGTATTTATTTTTCTAAAAAGTCTTTACTCTTTATTTTTGAAAACAGTATTTTATTTTTACTGCATATAGATTCCTGAGTTTACTGTATTTTTCTTTTAGCACTTTAAAGATACTCATACCCTTCCATTGTGTTCCATCCTGTATAGATTTTAATGACAAATTGAAATTTTTATCTTTGATCCTCTGTACCAAAGATCCTCTGTACCATCTGTCCTTCCTGGCTGCCTTCAAGATTTTTCTTGAAGGGTGTCCCACAGTATTTGAATATTCTGTCATTTTATCCCCACTAGTTTTTGTCATTTTCTTTCTTTCCAGTTTGAGTAATTTATATTAATTATCTTCAAGTTCAGGCATTCTTCCTTCAGCTATGTTGAGTCTACTGATATATCCATTAAAGACATTCTCTGTAGAGTAATTTATATTGCTATCATTTCCATTTAACACTTAATCTTTTTAATCTCTTTGTCAAAATTGCTAGTCTACTCATGGATGGCATCTACCTTTAAAATAAACATTTAAAGATATTGATCATAGTTATTTTCAATTCCCTGTGTTACCATTATACTATCTGGTTCATCACTAGTCTGGTCCATTTTGTTTCTCTTGAAAGTGAATTGTTCTTTTTGTTTTGTTCTGTTTTATTGTGGTGTCATAAATATCTGATTGATTACCAGCTATAGTATGTAGATGTGGAATCTTTAATAAGTATTATTTTTTGCTTGGTAATGGGCATGTCTCCTCTTCTACTAGCAATTACCATAATGGATTGAATCAATGTAATCAGGAATTAAACTCGTTTTTAAGTTTTGTTGTTACTATGGTTATCTTCATTGCACCATAGGATTCAAGTTCTTCTGGTACCAACCTTGTGCTTATGGTGAAAACTGATTTGCAGAGGATTTTTCTCAAATTTTTAGTCCACTTTCAGCATTAGGTCTTCTCTATGTGTCTGCTGCAGAGAAAGTCTCCTGGCTCTTAACTGGTCCCAGCTGTTGCTTCTTTGTTTCAGTCTATTCTATCTTCCTAAGATTTATGTATAAAGATTCTCCTGGATCCTGCCTATCACACAGTGACACTCAATATCGAATGGTCTGGGTCCATGACAGTTTCTTGTACCTATCCCAGAGAAAGCATATCATTTCCTGTCTTATTTTCCTAGTGATAGAGGATATTTACTCATGCCTTGGAATAAACATGTTTGAAGTCCTTCTTCTAGCAGTTTAGGTCTTTTGATCCTGAGGCTATAAGGAACCAGGTAGTTACAGATTTTTTCGACAGTGGCAGCTGCTCCCTTGATTCAAATCCATGTCATCAAGGATAGGTTTCTTTTTTTTCACTCTACTGCCTGTACTATTTCTCATAAGGACTTAGAGAAGCCCATGGAGAAAAGCCTTCTGGTATCTATGGATTCCAGGACTTTTATGCTCTCTCATTTAACCCACACTAGTCCTTTGTCAATTTGGTTTTTAAAAAATACCTGAATTTGTTTATAATTCTTTGTATGGTGTCTGGTATCTCTTTTTTGGTGTTCTAAAGGGGTGCCAGTCCTTGCATTCTATCTCTCCTTGAAGATGCCCGTCTTTCCTTAGATTCCATTCTAGTTTGTTGCCCTGTGATCTCTGCTCTCTAATGGGCTCAAGAAAAGTTATGATATTTTTTAGATTGTCTGGGAATTTTTTGTTATTAGGGTGGGAGTAACAGTCTTTCCAGCATTATAAATCTTGAGTAGATTCCAAATATTTTAAATCATACAGATCCTCAGAAAAAGTATTTTTTAGTAACTTTCTCTAATATTTCTATATCTTATTGATAGATTATATACTGGCAATACTGTACAAATATATAAATTATGAAACATAGCCAAAAATAAAAGTAAAAAAGGATGAGATGGCTATTTGTTTTAAAAATGATGGCATAAACTCAGTATTCCCTATTTCTTCCCTTTGGAGGTTATTTTAAAGCAGCAGGGAAAACTGAATCCATCTGTGTTTCAAAGACAAACTGCCACTAAGGTGGCTTCCTCCAACAGTTACAACAATGACTTTGTTGCTACTGCCAATAAAAATTGCAATTTTTTCACCTATGTGAATGACTCTCACCTTCGGAAAGTAAATTTACTTGTTTTTTATGGTATATGCAGTCTTAGAGAAAGCAGAACTAAACAAATGATTACACAATAAGTCATGTTTACAGAAAACAGTGTGTTTCCATGATAGCAAAGAAGGGAGCCTTTGAATTGTGAAAACAAGTCAGTCTTCAATTACTACCCTTGATCTTCCTTAGAAACCCACCAACTGTCTCATGGGAAACCAATGTACTTCATTGTAAGCAATAAAAAGAGAACCGGCATTGAGCATCCTCAAAAATACTATGAGAAAAAAAGTAGACCCCTCCCAAAAAAGGACAAAATCTAATAACAGATGAAGAACTCTTATTAGGAAAAGTTGCTACAGTACAGGTGAAAATTGTGACTGGACATTAACCATGATTTTAAAAAACTTATAGGAAGATCATAAAGTAGAAATGCAGTAATTAAGGAAGAGAAGATAACATGTGAAGTGATAGATTGCTGTAAATGAGAATTGAAAATCAGATTTTAAGAGTAAAATTAAAGAAATAAGCCTGGGTATGGTGGCTCATGCCTGTCATCCCAGCACTTTAGGAGGCCAAGGCATAAGAGATTGCTTGAGCCCAGAAGTTTGAGACCACCCTTAGATAACATAGTGAGATCTCATCTCTACAAAAAATTAGCTGGGTGTGTTGGCATGCATCTGTAGTTCCAGCTACTTGGAAGGCTAAGGTGGAAGGTTTGCCTGAGCTCAGGGGGTCAAGGCTGTAGAGGACGGTGATCATGTCAGTGTACTGCAGTCTGGGCAACAGAGTGAGACTCCAACTCAAAAATGACAGAAATAGATAGCAAGTAAACAAAATCCAGCATATGTATAAGTGGAATGCCTGAAGAAAAATATTGAAATTATGTTGGGGGTGATTGTTGTGGTGAAATTTAAAGATGCAAATTTATATAAAAATATAGTTCAATAAAGCATTCCTAAGTTATCAGAAGATTTTAATATGTACATTAAATGATTAAAATATTAAAGGTGAATAGCCCACATTGTGATAGGGAAATAAAATCAAAATTATTATCACTGAGACATGGCATAGTGAAATTACTGGACTTCAAAATGAAGGCATAATTCTTTGTGGGCTGGCGGCCACTAAGAACCATCACCATAAGTGGTGGGAGGAGTGAGATGGGAACTCAAGCTGCCCTCAGATTTCTCAATGGCACTACTCAATAGCAAAAAGACAGTGGAGCACTATTTATAAGATCTTACAAAGAGAAAATATATATCATGGATTCTATATCCAGCCAAGTTTATTCAAATACAGAGGTAACAGATATACAGTTGAGAACGTACTATATTCTCAGGGTTTGTTTCCATAAGATGTTTTTGAGAAAATTAGTACTAGAAGACAAATATTGGTTAACATGTGGATGACTAGAAGCGCAAAGGCACAAATGGTCAGAGAATATATTTAACCATACAAGTAAAACTAAAACAACCATAAAAATTAGGATGATAGAAAATAAATAAAATATTATGTGTCTTCACAATGTAGAAATTGTATAACTAACAAAAATGGAAAAACATGAGGGAAAGAAGGTCTATAGCAGAGTAAGTATGCTGATATCTTTAGTTAAATAGTTAATTAATGACATGTAAAGTTGATAATATATATAAAAATATTTAATAATGCAAATGTAAACATCAAGGAAGGTTAAATAAGTGACTAAAATTAGGTGGAAAGGAAATAAGGAATTAGAGAGACATTGAAGAGTCATTCTAACTTCATTACTTTTCATTGAAAAGAATAATATGTTTGGGATTTTAAAAAATAGAAGACTGAGGGCAATATAAAAGGTTATAGTTATAAAGGTAACCAATGGAAGAAAATAATGCAAACCTTCTTAAATGTCAGAAGAACCACCCTTAAACAATTACAAAGAAGAAAGACACAGGGTAGTGAATAATCCTTTAAAATCTTTAAACATGAAAAACGCAATAAAAATCATAAGACAGAACCAATCTCAAATGTATTTATAATATGCATAAATGTAAATGGGCTAAAATTCAACTATTTTAATTAATGAGACTTTAGGATTGAATCACACAGCAAAATGCAAATTTGTGCTCTATACACAAGATATAGCTGAAACTAAGTGTTCAGAAAGGTTGAAAATGAAAGCCAGTGTAAATATAAGACGTGGTTGAATTCATACCAAAAAGCATTGAAGTAGACAAAAGAATATACCTTATAAAGTTAAAACATGTAATTCACAAAAAAACAAATCAAAAGAGTAGTGCCTTTGGTGACCAACTGGAGTCTATTTAAAGTGGCCATCTATCCCAGTTCATCATGGATGGCTTATGTCTGTTTTCCTGGCTTAATTATTTATAGAACATTCTTTCATATTTGAAATATCTGGAGCTAGATGATAAATTATATGGTCATCTTAGGTTTATTCTAGGAAGAGAAGGATGGTTGCTTATCAGGAAATGTATTCACATAAAACATGGAGTTTCAGTATTGTGCCATCAGCCTCATAACACTGCATGACATGCAGCATTATATCCTTTTATAAGCTCCTACAATTTCTTCAGCACTCATTTTCTTTGAGATCACTGGATCACAGCTTGATGTATGTTCCTTTTACAGGCTCCTTTGAAAAGCTTTCTGGAAGAATTAGGCAGACTGCAAAAGAAGTTTTATGCCAAAGATGAACGGTTACTCTGTCCCATCAGGACCTACCTGGTTACTGCTAAGAGTGCAGCCAGTTCAGGCGCCCGTGTGCTGAAGACCCTTCGTCGCTGGGGTCTAGAGATAGACGAAGCTCTCTTCCTTGCTGGAGCTCCCAAAGGTCCCATCTTGGTGAAGATCCGGCCCCACATCTTCTTTGATGATCACATGTTCCACATTGAAGGGGCACAGAAGTTAGGCACCATCACATCTCATGTACCTTACGGCTTTAATCAAAAATTCAACACTTAGGGACAGGGAGGAGAAATAAAGCAGTGGCAGTCTGGTATTTCAGAAGCCACTTCTTTTGCTCTCCAGGGTAATTGGATAGGCCTCTCAGAAGACCAGACCTCAAAATTTAGCTTCTTTAGAAAGGTTTTCTCTTGATTTTTAAAAAAACATTTTGAACCCTCAAGTTACGTTCAAGCTACTTATCTTTGAGCTATCAGTGTCGTTGAATGCCATTGCAACTACCTCTGTTGTATATCATAATGATGACTCTTTAGGGTAAGTTTAGAACTCAAATGTCTGCATGTTTAAGAGGCTGTTACAGAAGCGTACTTAGTTTCACAAAATACTGCTAATATTTGGATGTCTGTAGATGGAATAAACTGTTACCCATCAGCATTCTAGAATAGTGGTCTTCAAAGGTAGAATAAGTCCATTCTTGAATGCTAGAGTTTTTTTTATTCTGATGTCTCTATGGCAAAGTTTTTAACCAATACAAAATTAGAATTTCAGTCAACCTTTATATAAGTTTTGATACTGCTCATTTGTAAATAAAACAGCTGATTGTTCTTCTAGGGTGCCTTCTAAAACGGGATATAGACAACCTTCTGGGAACATTCTCTGATGCTAACTTGGTGAGTTAATTGCTTCTGGACCACAGAGCTTCATATTTGAAGTCTCTAGCTTTGAGTCTGACAGGTTGGCCCAAAGTTAGTATGGAAAAAAAAAATTGTATGGCCACCTCTTCAAAATGTGACATGAAGTGTAGTACCCTTGTCCTTCATTGTCATTCTATTGTCTAGATAGAATGTCATTGTTATTCTATCTAGAAATGTCATTCTGTTGTGATTTTTATTTTGTTTTCAACAAAAATTGATTGGTTATTAACTATAATATACCATGTTAGGTACATTACCTCATTTTTTTACCAAATTAAATGTTTGTTATATAGCAATATTATTGCTTTCCTTTTTACCAAATTTCAAAATGATTAAGTAGCTTGTCCAGTGATGTGGGACTAATAAGTGGTAAGACTAAAATTCAAATTCAGACCTTACTTCAAAAACTTACTTCTTTCCTCTCTATTATACAGCCTTCCAAATAGAGTTGTTATTAATTCCTTGGTCACTGGACCCATCCTGAACAGATTAATCATCTCGTTAAGTTCCCTGCATAAACTATAAGCAGTCTATTCCTCTCTTCCTCACTCTCCTGCTCTCTTTAACGCCACTTCTATCTCTGCTTTACCTGTCCATACATATTCCATCCCGGCAGTAGTAGAAGACCACAGCTGAATCACATATTTGATCTGCTCCCTAATCTGATGTAAATCAGTCCAAAATATATCAATCACGACATGTAACACTAATTGAGTGCCTACTGTTTTCTAGGCATTCCCCTATGTGAAGACCACAAGAGGGACTCAGACATATCCTCATCCTAAAGGAAATTAAAACCTTAACAATATGATAGAGGAAGTCAAATGTGCAAACTCAAATAGAGGGCTGTTTGTCCTCAGTACCAGTGAGGGTTAACATGAGGTTGAGGGAGCAGAGATCTGTATAGGCTGGAAACTTCAGGTGGCCTTTGAAGAATGAGCAAGATGTGAATGCGTGGAAAGGAAGAAAAAGAAGAAACAGATATGTTGGGGGTTCAGCGAGTTTGAGTGGCACTCTCAAACTGGGGATACGGTGGGGTAGAGCCACGGCTCATGATTCCAGGTCCTGCATCATCTAATCCCCAGTAATAGTGTTCTTTCCTATCTCTAAGCTCTATTCTCAGTACTCAAAGAAATCTCCCGGAGTCAACTCCTTTTTTCTTTGTATTATTACTATTAGTTGCATGTTATGTCCTTCTCAAATGTAAGGGAGTGTAGCAAGCATTCTGCTCTCCATTGTTATATTTAATAGTCTCATGGATGGGGCCGAGATGCACTTGTGAATGTGTCGGCTCAGAAGTCTGTGTTTACAATAAACCCAAGTTTCTCCCAGTGTACATCTGAAGATTTTATGTTTTTTTTTAAATAGGGACCAATGTGCTAACGGTCTTCTGTGGTTCTGTGTGGTCCCCAGATCATCAGCATCACCTTGCAAATTGTTAGAAGTGTAAATTCTGCCATTATGGACCTAGTGATTTAAAAACTCTGGTACCAGGGCCCTGAAATTTCTGAGTTTCTTTGTTTTATTTTGTTCTGTTCCACAAGCCCTCCCGGTGATTCTGATGCTCTTTAAAGTTTGAGAACTATTTCCAGCTAATCCACGTTGCTAAATTCTTAGTCTCACCTATGGGGAAAACAAAAAATAGTCCTCCTTCAGATTTCAGTTGGACAGGGACCATCCTCCAGAAGGTGAAAGAAAACTGAAATGAGCGCTTACAAGTCGCAGGATTCCCTTAAAGGAAAACACACGAAACACCCTGAAGAGTGGCATTCGCGAATCGGTTACAACTCGGCCTACAGAGAGATTTGTAAACTCAGTATTCATCAAGCATTCCTACAGAAAGACTGCCACCACTCTGGGATTTCAATGGATATGAACTCCAGGAGCCTGAAGACTTCGGCGGGTGCCCAGCCTCCACCAGTCGACTAGGAGCAGATTCCACAGAGAGCACAAGACCGCGAGCACGGAACTCTCCCCACCAATCAGGTGCCCTCAGGCGAGAAACTACAAGTCCCTGCATGCCCTGCGCACACCAACCCAGGACAACCAGCTGCGCCCCAGAGCTCTTCGCGCGCAGGTGGCAGCCTTGGTACTGGGAAGGCTGCAGCTCCCGATTCCCGCCCAGGGGCCTGTAGGCCCTGGCCCGGGCGGCTATGGCAGTGGCTACCGCGGTGGCACTACTGGCCGCTCTGGGTGGGGCGCTGTGGCTGGCGGCCCGACGGTTCGTGGGACCCAGGGCCCAGCGTCTGCACGGAAGCGGGGACGCCGGCCTCATGCACGGGAAGACTGTGCTTATCACTGGGGCGAACAGCGGCCTGGGCCGCGCCACCGCCGCGGAGCTGCTGCGCCTAGGGGCGCGGGTGATCATGGGCTGTCGGGACCGCGCGCGTGCCGAGGAGGCGGCTGGACAGCTCCGCCGCGAGCTCAGTCAGGCCGGAGAGTCCGGGCCAGGCCCGGGCCCCGGTCCCGGCCCCGGCGGGGCGGGCGAGCTCGTCGTCAAGGAGTTGGACCTCGCCTCGCTGCGCTCGGTGCGCGCCTTCTGCCAGGAGATGCTCCAGGTGTGGGCTACGGGGCCGAGCTGGGGAGGTGGGATGAAGGCCCGGGCCTGGGCGCGGGGTGGGAGGGGCCTGCGGCGCGGGGGCTGAGCCGGGGAGGGACCGCCCTAGGCCTAGGGGGTGTGACCTTGGGAAAGACCGACTGTGAGGAGGGAAAATGGCCACTTTGAGGCGGCTGAGGAGTTGCAGGCTTGATAAGGAAAGAGAACTGGGAGGGCAGTCCTGTGTTCTCTGAGGTCGTGGAGAAAGCAGTAGGCCCAAGATAAGAATATAATAAGCCAGTTTCTGAACATTTCATGTTACGTGAGGACGGCCCAGGAGTAGATCCCCTGGTCTCTGAATTGTTTTTCCTGTGTCAAAAGTGAATCTGCACAAGCCATGTCTTCAGAGCCATGCCGGGAGCTTTGCCAAATAATTCAGATACCTTTTTTGAGATTTTAAACGAAAGTCATCAAGTCTTCCCAGTAACCCTGTGAAGTTGGCATTATTATTCCCATTTTACAACTTGAGAAAACCGAGGCATAGAAAAACTGAGTAACTTGCCTTTGATCTGTCTCCAGAGTCTTTTATTTTGATCCCTGTTCTGTAACTCCTGCTGCCTGGCAGTGAGGTGCAAGAATTTCTTTATAAACCGGGCTCGGTGGCTCAGCCTGTAATCCCGCGCCTTTGGGAGGCTGAGGTGAGTGGATTGCCTGAGCCCGCGGGTTCGAGAC
>NW_007232847.1:188826-261575 GCF_000164805.1 Carlito syrichta
GCGGTGGCCGGGAGCGGCCACTGCACTCCAGTCTGGGCGACAGAGTGAGACTCCAACTCAAAAAAAAGAAAAAAGAATTTCTTTGTGTATATTCTGGTGTTCAGTAGTGTATGTCCTTTGTTGAGATTAAGGTACAGAGGTTTCTTGAAAGGGTGACTTTCAAGAGGGCATTCAGAAGAGTGAGATTTAAAATTAGCTGACACAGGAAAGGTGCCTATATGAAATGCAGTCACTTGATTCTAAAGCAGCGGTTCCCAAACTTTCAGTATTTTTTTTTCCTGTTGTGTAGACTTTTAGCACTGTACTTGTTTTATTACAGCAACTGCTAACAGCTGCGAAGAAAACCTAAGATTTACAAAGTAATGGTATCATCGAAAGGAATATAACACATTATATTTGGAACCACTTGGAGCTAGTAGTTTTTGAGGTATTGAGCATAGTATCATTGTGTTTTTCTCAAAAGTATAACTATTCCACAGCACCCTAGAAGTTTGCTGTGGTCCTCTAGGGTACCAGATGCAGTTTGGGAACTGTTGCAGGTGTAAAGAGTTATTTTTTGATTTATTTCTTATTGTCAGTATTTCATTATCATATGACACAGGTTAAGAAATAAATCTCAGCCCAGGGGTTGGAGGCCAGTCTGGGCAACTTGGCAAGACCTCGTCTCTACAGTAAATCAAAAAAATAGCTGGGTGTGGTGGCGCACACCTGCAGTTCCAGCTACTTGGAAGGCTGAGATGGAAGGATCACCTGAGCCCAGCAGGTCGAGGCTGCAGTGGCCGTGAGTGTGCCACTGCACTCCATCTTGGGTGACAGAGTGAGACTCCGACTCAAAAAAAAAGAAAGAAAGAAATAAGAAATAATACTCATCTATGAGAGATTTTTGGAAGCCTTAGAAATGGGTTTTTCTTCACTTAAATGTAGGTGGGGCTGGGTATGTTTCTCATTCCTGATACCTGTACTATTTTGCTACTTTGACCACTTGAGGCACAACCAATTAGAAGGTAAGGACACAAAGAGATAATTAAGTTGTTGCTCCTACTTCTATTTAGCTTCCTACCTGAAATTCAGTGATTATAATTATAATAGAAGGGGGAAAAAGGAAGTGTAGATTTCCCACAGCGGTATTCTTGGTATTTATGTCATTTATCTCTTAGAATTTAAAAAAAATAGTAAATGATGAAGTCTTAAAATAACACAAGCCCAGCAAAGAATGATGGCTCAGAAATGATTAATTCAGGAAACCTTTCCAAAGGATTAGTGAAAAAGAACACTCCTTTCATTCCCCTGTGGGTGAACTCTTGCCTTCTTTTTGAAGTTGACCATTGGAAAACCTAAAGGTGCTTAGACAGGCCAGAATGAGAAATAGTTACTCCTCTGACAGGTGGGCTTTGATAACAGTTGTGAAATTTAACACATTTTTCTTTTTACTTATACTTGGCAAAAGGACCATTGAAATTTGAAGTTTGACTTCAAATTAATTTCATCATGGGTCATCACAGTGTCCTTACACCTGGAACATGTTGAGGTTTTTTTCTTTTTTTTCTTTTTTTCCCCCTCTCTCTCTTTTCATCAAAAGAAAGGAATATAACACATTATATTCGGAACCACTTGGAGCTAGTAGTTTTTGAGGTATTGAGCATAGTATCATTGTGTTTTTCTCAAAAGTATAACTATTCCACAGCACCCTAGAAGTTTGGAGCCAGGGAATGACTAGAGAAGACCAACTTATATGATTTAAAGAATAAAAAGATTTTCCCATGAGAACAGTCTAAATTTTAGGACTAATCTGGAAAGATGCAGAAGGAAATGATCAAAGTACACAGTTCTGGCTGTATAGCTCTCCTAAGTTGGGGGACTTATGAAGCTTTAAAGGGACAGTTTTCATGTAGAGAAAAAAGTCACAGTAGAGGCTTAAGGTGTTTGTTGATCCTACCTTCCCCCATTTGTTTCCTTTGTTATTGCTGTTATTTATGAATCACTGCATTGTTTCTGATATTTTATATATTTTTCTCTTTCTTTGACTTATTCATCATATTTTCTCCAGTGTTAGTTTGCATTCTTGACCTTTTGCATTGCTTGTCCCAATTTTAAGGAAATTACTTGAAGTTGTTCCATCCCCATGGTGCCATTTAATCCTTGGAGAACTACAGAATAAAGCAGTCATAACTTTGACCCTGGTATTGATACTAGTAGTTCTGGGAATAAACAATGCTCACCTGTCTTCTGCTATATATGGTCTCTCTAGTTCACATTCGCTCTCTAGCTATGTTTTGAAAATCTCAGTTAGAAAGCCAAGCTAACTTACTAATTAAGAGAAGAGACCTTGGTGTCGAAATATTTCATCTTCACTTCCAATCTTTGTTTTGCCACTTAAGAGCTCTGCAATACTGGGCGAGTCACCTAGTTTCTGAGCTTCCATTTGCTTACAGAGTTGTGAGTAGATCTATTAACATGAAAGACACAAGGTCAGGCCTCTCTTAAGTTTGCAATTTTTTTTTCCCACTTTTCTCTCCATTGCTGGAGGTTCACAGAAACAATGTGTAGAATTTTAGTAGTTTATAAGAATTTTTTAAAAAATTTATCATAGGAACATTTCTTATGATTTTGATATAGTCTCAGTATCTGAGTATAAATTCCTGAATTTATATTTTTTTTCCTAGTTCAACTGAAATTAAGGGGAAAAATCTGGAATCTTAGTGCCTTGTCTCCAAACTGACTATATTTCTGTTTTAGAAAAGAGCTTAGTACTGATCAGGTAGTCAACTTTAAGTTTTAGAATCAGTTTCTTCATTTCTGCTTGGCAAATTACTACAGTTAAATAATTTGCAGTGAACAATTATGAATATCAGTATTTACCTGAGGAACATCCTGCAAAGGAATCTCTTCCCTCACTAATAAAAAACAAAATTGCTAATGGTTCAAGTAGTTAGTTCTCGTATCCATAGGCCGATGACTGAAATGAAATACTTTTAGTCTCAAGTTCCTTTTTATATTAAAATGTATTTATCATGAAGAGAAAAATAAAGAAAGAGCCTGTCTTCTTAATTCTCCATTGTCTTTTTGACATTTAAAGGAAGAACCTAGGCTGGATGTCTTGATCAATAATGCAGGAATCTTCCAATGTCCTTATATGAAGACTGAAGATGGGTTTGAGATGCAGTTTGGAGTGAACCACCTGGGCCACTTCCTACTCACCAACCTTCTCCTTGGACTCCTTAAAAATTCAGCTCCCAGCAGGATTGTAGTAGTTTCTTCCAAACTTTATAAATATGGAGAGATCAACTTTGAAGACTTGAACAGTGAACAAAGCTATAATAAAAGCTCTTGTTATAGTCGGAGCAAGCTGGCTAACATTCTTTTTACCAGGGAACTAGCCCGCCGCTTAGAAGGCACAAACGTCACTGTCAATGTATTACATCCTGGTATTGTACGGACTAATCTTGGTAGGCACATACACGTTCCACTGTTGGCCAAACCACTCTTCGATTTGGTGTCATGGGCTTTTTTCAAAACTCCGTTAGAAGGTGCACAGACTTCCATTTATTTAGCCTCTTCACCTGAGGTAGAAGGTGTGTCTGGAAGATACTTTGGGGATTGCAAAGAAGAAGAACTATTGCCCAAAGCTATGGACGATTCTGTTGCAAGAAAACTCTGGGACATCAGTGAAGTGATGGTTGGCATATTAAAATAGGAACAAGGAGTAAAAGTGCTATTTATAAAACTGAATATCAATGATATTTTGATCAGGAATAGTGTGACTTGATCACTTGCTACTTGGAAAAAAATGTTATTACAATAGTACTGCTGAGAGGTACATGTGGACATTTTGTAGTTACTAAAGTTACTTTCTGGATAACAAAATGTCAGCAAAGATGTTTTAAATATATACAATAAGTAAAATGAATAAAAAATATAGTGAAAAGTGCAATTATATTTTAAAAATTGTAATTGGGCAGGCATGGATGGCAAATATTAAGGCATTTGTTGACTTAAAATACTGTCTTTGAGGTTTCTCAAATTTCATTTGAGTTTTACGGCCAAAGTATTAAATATTTTTACTATAATGCTGGTTTTGGCGTGGAAATAATATGCCTGGCGTGTGTACACAAAAATACTTGGAATAAATTTATGGATGCAAATGTATACTTGTGTGTTTCTTTAGGAGTTTCACTGAGTACTGCCCTTTATGATGTCGTCATCAGCCTCTACTGATCTTGGTATGCCCAGTCTTTTCTTGCCTTGTATTTCACAAATTGCTCTGAGAGATAATATTTCTAAAACTCTAATCCATCACATCCCTCATTGAAAAACTGGGTTTTGAACCTTTTTTGAAAATCTGCAGAATTATTTCTTCAAAATAAATGATTATGCTTTTACTCAAATGCATTAATAGACACTGGATGGATAAAACAGGTTATTGCAATGCTGCCAATGTGGATTCCCCTAAGGCTCTTTCCAAAAGGATTTTATAGAATAATAACAATAGTTTATAAACTGCTTCTGTTTATCTTAACATTTAAATTCTTTAATATACTTTCGAGACTCTTCATGAGCTGGTGACAGGCTCACTCTGTACTCTTATACTCAGCACTGTCCAGTAGAACTTTCTGCAGTGATGTTAGTTATTGAGTACTTGAAATATAACTGAGAACTGAACTTATAATCTTATTTAATGTTAATTCAAATTTAAATAGGTACATGTCTAGTGGCCAGTGTCTTAGATAGCACATCTCTAGTCATCAGATACTCCAGTTCTGAAGGGAGAATTATCACCCACTCACTTGCCTCTGAATCTTTCTTTATATTGTTCTTTCAGTCTGGAGTACTCTTCCCTTTTTCCTTGGGAATACCAATCTTTAGAGTTCTCTTAAGTATGTCCCTTTCTCCAATCCCTATAGGCAGAGACAGTTCTCTGTCCTTTGTTTTCATTGATCTCAGTAGTTTCACTAGGAGGTTAATGTACTAATTATTTATTGACAGGTTCAGTTAGATAATTAGGATAAATCCCCTTTCCTTAGATAATTAGAATAGGAATTCTCTTAAAAATGTGATTTATTCTCATTTTCCTCCCTTAAGAATCAAGTATAGTACCTGACACAGTAAAAAATTCAAAGAATAATTATTGACTTTTGTGTATTAAAAAAAGAGCCCCAATAGGAATATTATAGGCATCTGTGTTATAGCATCAAAAGTATTTCATTTTAATTGTCTTGCTATCTCCTAATATTGGAAAGAGGAATTATGACAGAGGAATTATGACACTAAAGGGTAGACAGTTACACTGAATTTAATAACTATTTTGGCCAGGGCTAATTCTTGATTGATTATTTTTAAGAGCATTTATAATATCTGTGCTAATTCTTAATTGGTTATTTTTAAGAACATTTATAATACCAGTATCAGTTTTCGAGAATAGCAGGACTTTGGCGTATTGTACAGAAGATCTGTTTTCTGTTAGAACACTGCTTTGTGAATAGAGAGAAACACTTAGTGTTTGTATCATCACAGGTGTGTCTCTGCAGGTGTACTGAGTATAGCTGCATCATGTTCTTTGAAACATTGTATTTTTAAAAAATAATTCTACAGAGAGACCTGGTGAACTTGGAAATATGGGCAGGAAATACACCAGAATGCAACTTGAAAAAATGAAAGCTAATAAATCTGTCCTACACCTTGACTTCATTAAAAAGGAGCCCCCTTTTTTTCATTTAATACCATCTTTTCTGACTGCATTTTGATACCTGATGCTTTTCAGGGGATTTGGACCTTTTGTAAGCATTGAGACTTTCAGAGTTCTTGTTTGTGGCACCACAATAAAATGAGATATATTAATTTATCATGATGGAAAACTAGAAACTTATCTGGAAACACCAACTATTAAGGAAAAATGAGCTGCCATTTGGATGATGTCCTTCCCACCACTGTGATGGAATCAAGGACTAATAGCTCCAGAATGACTACTTAGATTTTGAAGATTGTTCAAGCACTTTACTTCTCTCCTTCTTTCTCCCTTTTGCTGACTCACTTTTAACCATTTCACTGAGCAAAGAAACAAGTAAAAGGCAATATTTTTCCTTCAATATTTGCTTTCACTCTAAGAAATATATTGTTAGAGAGAAGCCTGCAATATCCCAGGTAATGGTATAACCCATTTACCATGCTGGTTTTTGGCCTTAGTTTTTGCAAAATTGCTTTCTGTTCATAGCAGCCTGTTCTGCTGGGGTAAGATTGCTGGACCTTCTGTCTCAACTTCACTCAGACTGACTATTTTATACAGTGGGGTTCTAAGTAGCATTTCATTGACAAAGGGTTTTACAACTTAAACACATTACCACATTGCAATTGACTATCAGCTCCACTACTTAACTCTTCCTGTGACCTTGGCAAGTTACTTAACCTCTCTGAGCTATTGTTTTCTTGGCTCAAGATTGAGATATAAATGCATACTTTAAAGGACTGCTCAGTATATGAAAGTGGCAGAGTAAGAAAAGCATTAAGCAAAGTTCTTGGCACACATAGACACACATCCATTTCTCCTTCCTCAATGCACCTGATAGCAATAAGGCACCAAATTAATAGTTATAAACTGTACTAATGGTTAGATGAGTACCTATGATAGAAACAAATTAAACCAAGGATTAGCAGTCTTTATGAGAAGGCTAGATTGGGAATATTTAAGGTTTTGTGGGCCAAATATAGCCTATGTATGCTACATATTCATACATTTTTTTAAAATTTACAATTCTTTAAAAATGTAAAGACCATTTTTAGCCAGCACAGACCATAATATTGGTACGTATGTGGCTGGTACAGTCTTCCAAACCCAATGTACTCATTTATCTTTAAGATTCTGTGTATGGGAGTAGTTGTCCTGTTTGCTGTAACCCTTATTACTCTATAAGGCTGCGGTTGTTTTTTCTTGTTATTTCTAATTTTGTATGACTATTTGCTTATATATTCAGATAGTCTAGAGAGTGTATTTTTAAAATCCACCTCCAGCTATAAATTCTGGTGTGAGGACTAGTACAGCTCTTTTCCCTGACAAACCTGCTGGGTCTGGCCAAAGATCTGAGAGAATCCATATTTGAATATTTAATTGATTCCAAATGTCCTAAGGAACACTGAAGAGAAAACATGTTACTAATCACCCTTCAGGAGCTTGGTCCCCACAGACTGCTTCAGATGTTTCACAAACCTTCTCTGGACAATGGGGAGTTAAATTATTTACAGGTTAAGGTGGAGAAAGGAAGTTTATTCCTAGCAGAAAGTTAGATGGAGTGCTCAGTTTTATGCAGACAGTAGGGAAAAGTTTTTGCTAAGCCAGGTGTTTAATCAAAGTATAGTTTTAAGCACTTTTAACCAACCACCATCTAACAGACTTGGTGTAATAACTGATTCTCCCTTATTTTTGAAAAACATACTAATGCCCATAGCATGTGAATCTTCTGGGCAGATGGACTTCTCTTTAGCACACAAACATCCCTTCGGTTCCCTCCTGTTCTATTATATATCTGAGTGAGCTGTGTACTATTGTAGTAACATGTAGTCACTTTAAACATATACATTTATTGAGTACCTCTTATGTGCCAAGTCTTATTCTAAACTGTGGGGATACAGGAGGAAACAACACCCAACCCAACCTGTGTATGCATGTGCCACTCTGCCTGTTATTAAGCAAAATGCAAATTATTAACTAAAATACAAGCCAATTAAATATGAGTACAAAGAGAATGAATGTATATGCAAAGTAAACAGAGTACTTTGTAAAAACTAAATGAAGGCAAACCACTAGAAATTTACTGTTGAATAAAGTTTCAAAACAACTGTCAAATACTAACAATAAATACTGTAAAAATATAAAAGGTGTCTGTATTTAGTATTGCAAGTAACTTTAAGCTTTGAGTACATTTTAAGGATACAAATGTTGGAAATAATAAACTATACTATTTGAGCACAGACATAACTGGAAAATATTGCTGATTTTGTTCCAGACCATCAAGATAAAGCAATTATCACAATAAAGGAAGTCACACAAATTTTTTGGTTTCCCAGTGCATATAAAAGTTATACTATATTCTATTAGATATGTAATACTATTATTTCGAATAAATAATATACATACCTTAATTTTAAAATGCTTAATTAAAAAATGCTAATGATCATCTGAGACTTTGGAAGTCGTAATCTTTTTGCTGGTGGTGGATCTTGCCTTGATGTCAATGGCTGCTGACTGATCAGGGGGGTGGTTGTTGAAGGCTGGGCTGGCTGTGGCAATTTCATAAAAATAAGACAATAATGAACTTTGCCGTATTAACCAGCTCTTCTTTTCTTGAAAAATGTCTCCATAGCATGTGATGCTGTTTCACAGCATTTTTACTCACAATAAAAACTGTTTTCAAAATTGAAGTCAGTCCTCTCAAACCCTGTCATTGCTTTATCAACTAGGTTTTTATAATATTCTAAATCCTTTGGTGCTACTTCAACAGTATTCACAGCATCTTCACCAGGAGTAGATTCCATCGCAGAAAACCACTTTCTTTGCTTATTCATAAAAAGTAACTCCTCAGTTATTCAAGTGTTATCATGAGAGTGCAGCAATTCAGTTACATCTACATGTTCCACTTCTAATTCTACTTTTCTTCCTATTTCCACCACATCTGCAGTTCCTTTCTCAACTGAAGTTTTGAACCATTCATCCATGAGGATTAGAATCAACTTCTTTAGACTTCTGTTAATGCAGATATTTTGACCTCCTCCCATGAATCACAAATGTTCTTATGTTCTTAATGACTTCTAGAATGGTGAATCCATTCCATAAAGTTTTTAATTCAGTTGCCCAGATCCATCAGAGGAATCATTACTTATGGCAGCAATAGCCTTATGAAATGTATTTCTTAATAAGACTTAAGAGTCAAAATTACAAAATTGATCTATAAGCTGCAAATTAGTTGTTATGTTACCAGGCATGAAAACCACATCAATCTGCTTATACATCTCTCTGAGCGCTTAAGTACCTGTGTGCATTGTCGGTGAGTAGTAACATTTTGAAAGGAATCTTTCATTTTTCTGAGCAGAAGTTCTCAATAGTGCATTTTAAATACCTGGTAAATTGTGCTGTAAACAGATGCGCTGTCATCCAGGCTTTGTTGTTCCATTTATAGAGCATAGGCAGAATAGATTTAGCATAATTCCTAAGGATCCTAGGATTTTCAAGATGGCACAGGAGCATTGGCTTTAACTTAAAGTTATGAGCTGCATTAGCCCTTAAGAAGAGAGACTGTCTTTGGAGCTTTAAAGCCAGGTATTGACTTATCCTCTCTAGCTATAGAAGTCCTAAAAGGCATCTTCTTCCAATATAAACCTGTTTTATCTATGTTGAAATTTTGTTTAATATAGCTACCTTTGCCAATTTTCTTAGATAGATCTTCTGGATGACTTTCTGTGACTTGCTGCTTCACCTTGAATTTTTATGTTACAGAGATGGCTTCTTTCCTTAAACCTCATGAACCAACATCTGCTAGCTTCAAACGTTTCTTCTGCAGCGTCCTCACCTCTCTCAACCTTCATAGAATACAGGAGAGGTAAGGCTTTGCTTAAGGAAATATTGTAGCTGACTTGACCTACAAGACATTCCACATAGCAGCAATAAGGCCCCCCCTTTTTTTCTTATTACTTATGTGTTCACTGGAGTAGTACCTTAAACTTACTTCAAGAACCATTCTTTTTTTTTTAATCAATATTTTTTATTATAATGTTGTGGGGTACAGTTAAGGGTTAGGTATACAAATACGTTTCATTCAGGCACCCTATTGATAAGAGGTGCTTCCCCATCCCCAGACAGATATTTGCTACCGTTAATCCCATCTCGCTCCCCCCATAGTTTCCCACTACTGTCAGTCATTTTCTTATAGTATTACATTGGATGTTCAAGGTCCATTATATGAGTGAGAACATGTGATACTCGGATCTTTGTTTCTGTGAGAGGTCACTCAGTATTATAGACTCTAGTTCCATCCAGGTTGCTGCGAAGTTCATGATTTTGTTCTTTTTTATGGCTGTGTAGTATTCCATCGTGTATATGTACCACATTTTTTGAATCCATTCCTCTTTTGATGGGCAGCATGGTTGCTTCCAGGTTCTTGCTATTGTGAACAATGCTGCAATAAACATGTGTGCAGGTAACTTTTTTATAGAGTGATTTGAGTTCTTCAGGATAAACAAACAACCCCATTATAAAATGGGCAAAAGATATGAACAGACACTTCACAAAGGAAGACATCTGATCAGCCAACAGACACATGAAGAAATGTTCAACCTCACTAATCATCAGGGAGATGCAAATCAAAACCACACTGAGATACCACCTAACTCCAGTAAGAACCATTCTTTTGCATTCACAGCTTGGCTAACTAGCTCAAGAGGCCTAACTTTCAATCTGTTTTGGTTTTCAGCATGCCTTCCTCATTCAGCTTGGTCATTTCTAGCTTTTGATTTAAAGTGAGAGACATGGTACTCTTCCTTTCACTTGACACTTAGAGGCCATCTTAGGACTACTAATTGGACTAATTTAAATATTGTGTTTTAGGGACTAGAGAGGCCTGAGGAAAGGGGAAGAGATAAGGGAACAATGGCCTATTGGTAGAGCAGCCAGAACTCACATATTTATCAATTAAGATAGTAGTCTTATACAAGTGAGTTCATGGTGCCCCAAAACAATTACAGTAGTAACATCAAAGATCACTGGTCACTAATCACAGATCACTGTAACAGATCTAATAATAATAAAAAGTATGTAGTATTGCCAATAATTATCAAAATGTGACACAGAGACACAAAGTGAGCACTTATTGTAGGAAAAATGGTGCCAAAAGACTTGCTCAACATGGGGTTGCCTCAAACCTTCAATTTGTGAAACTTGCAATATCTGCAAGGTATAATAAAACAGAGTATGTTGTATAATGCAAAAGAAGACATTTCAAGTGCATTTATGCTCAGAGAAACAACAAAGATGCCAATTAAACACTTAGCCTTATATCATATCTGAAGATAGGCAAATGAATAAACATGGCATATAATTTAACTTCAAGTAACAATCTTGTGGTGCACACGATCTCTACTTTAAGTAACTTTTTAAGGTATCCAACCTATTCCAAATAAGAGAGCTTCTATTGTATAACAGAGCTATCACTGATGTATCAAAGGAGTTTCAATTTGAAGGGATTGGCAATAAATATGTTGTGTGTAGTGAATCATATTTGTTCAAAGACTTCTAGTCTGGATTTGGAGATGGCTTTATTTTTAAAAGTTCACCATTATTCTGAATTGATAATTTGATATATTTTTTCCTGAATGTTTTTGTATTCAATTCTTAAGATTTAATTTCATCATCAGCTCTGTTTCTCTTTTCTTTATTTATAAAGTTCCTGCTAACTGTTAAATAGATAAATTCCCAAAAATTAATATAATTTTTCAGTTGTCATTTTATCTTTAGAAGTTGACATGTTACATATGATATACTGTAAGCTGATCTGTCCTAAGTTGCTGGTGTTAGAGTCTATTAAAAATAATAACAAAAGTTCCTACCTTCCTTTATAAAGTTGGTCTTAAGAAAAGTACTTGTACCTTTCTTTCCTTTTCTGGGGAGGGTATCTAAATAGATCTAAATAGTTATCCAGCTTGTGACAGGATAGAATTAGTTCTAAATTCTTCTATTAGCCCCCTTCTTTTGCCACTATAAAAGTCGTAAGGCAAATAAGGAGAATTTTAAGTTTGCAAACAGATTCAAAAGATTTTATTTGTGCAGACATACATACATGCTGGCATTTTAGGTACATCTTGAAGTTTTACACATAGTTTGAGGAAATGCTGAGCATAGAGAAGTATATAATCATTATTAGTTTACAACAAAAGCAAAGCAAGTTTCAGCCACCAACCCATGAAAGCACAGGAAATGGCTTCATGTAGTAGGTGTTTGAGTCTAGGCATTCTGTTGACAGAAGTGGGTTCTACCCAGGGGTTTTGAGTTAATGTAATCAAACACTTCAGAGCTACAGCCTAGCAAGCTCAAGTCCACCCACCTCAGAGTTTATCTTTAACTCATCTGGAAGAGTTTATTTTAAACATTGAACATTGTTTGCTGCTGTTGAAATGAAAGTGAGAGAGTTACAAGCTTTCTTCCACTGCCATCTGGCAGATTTACTGATGGATCAGGTTCTTTAATCCATGTAACCCCATGTGTGGGAGCTATTGTCTTTGTGTTGATCATGCAGCTGGTTTGGCTGAACTTTAAAAAGCTCACACAAAGCTATCAAGAACCATCCTATAGATAAATGAAGTAGAGGATGTTGCAAAAATCACAGGCCTCTTTGGAGAAGGCTTGGATGTATAGTTTTTGTTCTCTGAATACACATTTTGTGTGTTCTCCTTGTGAACTAGGAAAGAGAAAGATAATTGTAATTTGAATATTTTGGAAAAAATAACTGATGCCAACAAAAAAAAATAACTATAGTTAAATAAGAAAAGTATATAGCAGGGTAGAAAGGAAAGGAACAGCAATGTTGGGGTCTATATCTCATTAAAGTACTTGTGGGATGCAAAAAGCCACACAAGTGTGTTCTTTATGATGGAGGATTTTTTCACTCTGGCATAGAGATGTTCAGTGATACACTGATTCCCTACTTAATCTTTAGCTGTAGTATCCTCAGATATGGGACTAAACAGAATTTCATGCGGTACATTACACTAAGTATAATAACTTAAAACCACTCCAGGGTACAATTTGGATGACATCCACAAAGGAACACATATGCCTGCACTAAGAGATATGGGCAAACAGTAGGCTACAAGGGGAACCAAAAAAATCTCCAGAATTTATTTATGCAAAATCATGTTCTTATTCGTACATGTTTAAACTTCAGTCACCTTTGAAGTACTCCTCATTTAATTCAATAAACCTATTCAGATGCTTTTTCCACTGCTCAAAACAGTCTTTGAGCTCTTCAATTTCAATGCCTTTTAGTGCTTCTGCCATTTTTCACCACTTTTACCTCAGCAAGACGTTTCCCTTTGAGACTTTTTTCACTGGGGAAACAAGCAAACAAACAAAACGTTCCAGGGGAGAGATCAGGTGAATAGGGAGGGTGGAGCATGGAGGATATGCTGGTTTTGGTCAAAACCTGCTGAACACTCAGTGTAGTGTGTGCAGGTGCACTCATAAATCACCCATCATGAAATGGGCAAACATGTTGAAAGAATCCCCCCGCAAAAAAAAATTTACTGAAGACGAACACAACCTTTCACAACAATGCTAGCTGGTACACTGATGCTGATGGGTTCCTAGAACACTTACCTAGTTACTTAGTGGGGGAAGCCTCTACTACAAGGAGCCTGGCCTCCAAAAAAAATTCCTGTTTTTTTGGGTCCCCCTCATACGTGCAAAATAGGGTATTTTGCATAAACTTATATTAAGTTTATAGGAACACGAGAAGACAAATGGAACATGAAATATCATGGATATGGTCATTTGGTATTCAGTATTTTTCCCTGCCTACATCTAGAGTGCCTTTTTAATCTTGCATAGCCTGGACAGTTTAAGAAACAACAGCAAATACTATACTGTCTGCATTATGGATGAAAAACAGTTTCTGCCAAACAGATAAGATATGAGATGTTGAGGGGAGAATTTAGGAGGAGGTCATCTTCCTACCATTTTTAATCATTTTCTGCTAGCAAGAGAGGTAGAAAGAGTTGTTTTGTTATTGGTGTTATTGCTGTTGTTTAGTTTCATTTTATTTGTTTTGTTTTAATGACAGGCAATTGGGGCAGACTCTATAACAGTTCCATGTCCACTCAGCTCCTGTGGGTGCTGAGTGGAGTTTACAGTGGTGGTGGCATTCTGACCCCAGTTTCCTAATCCCTCAATTATAGCATGACACATGATAGCATGTGTTATAACTTGCATTTCCATTGGCAGCTCCCTTTTCCACCTTCCTGATTGTAGCAGAAGTAACACCTTCCCCTTTCAGGTCAGTTTAGTACTTTTGGAGTCACTCCTGTTTCGATAAACTATGCTATTCCTCCAATCCTCTCCATTATTCTGTAGATACCTAGTTATTGTTTTTTGTATCTTTCCTCTTATCTGGGAGATATCTGAGATGGATTCTATTTTATTATAAAGAAAATAGTCTACCAGAGTTGCTTACCAGAAAGGAAACACATAAGTTTGTAAATGAAATAACCTTGCTAATGACAAAGCCATGATATATATAGAAAGCACAGACAAAGAAGTTGAGTGTTGCCACTTAATGGAGCAGGGGAGAGGGCTGATCAAAGTGAGGCAGCCAATGTGGCATTTCTTTATCACAATTAGTTAAGCCTTAGCTTAGCAGCCTCAAATATTTGAATTTGTCAAAATATCTGTTTATAATGAGAAATAAACAAAGGAACAGAAAACTTTTACTTTTTTATTGGTTGCAAAGTATCTCCCAGTAAGAAAGTTCATTTGGAAAGCCAAATTATAATGAGAATCCTGATTAGTAATTATAGAATCAGAGCAGAGGAGGTAAATTCTAAGACTTAATGTTTGGGGACATTAGCAGTGGTATCTATATTAGGTAAATTCTTAAATTGGAGATTTATGCTCTGGACATGTCTCTTTAAGTGGAACTTGTAATTATGTGATCTATTTTTACTGATTTTACTACCTTCTGAGTGACATTTAAAAAAAATATGTGCTTATTTTATTTTATTTATTTTATTTTTATCTATTTATTTATTTATTTTTTTTGAGTTGGAGTCTCAATCAGTCGCCCAGACTGGAGTGCAGTGGCCACTCCTGGCCACCGCAGCCTCGACCTGCTGGGCTCCGGCGATCCTTCCACTTCAGCCTTCTGAGTAGCTGGAATTACAGGCATGTGCTACCACACCTGGCTAATTTTTTTTTAAATTTATTGTAGAGATGAGGTCTCGCCAAGTTGCCCAGGCAGGTCTCGAACCCGCAGGCTCAGGCAATTCACTCACCTCGGCCTCCCAAAGCGCGGGATTACAGGCTGAGCCACTGAGCCCGGCCAAAATATGTGTTTATAATCTAAATATTGCTAGTCTGGCTCAGGAAGTGTTTTGTCTCTACTGTATCACAGAGAAATAGAAGGGGCCCAATGAGCCAGTTGCACTCAAAGGCACAGGTAGGGGTACAGGAAGATATTATTCATAGTTGGAAAGACTGACAGTTGAGGAAATATCTATTTGAAGATATGGATATTCCTATATGAGGAATATGAAACTTCTTTTTCTAGAATGAGTCTTCTGGTGAACAGATTGATTTATCACAGCTGTTTTCCATTTAGAAAAAAATGTAATAAATACTAGGTTTCCTTCAGCAAGTAGTGTGGTTAAGACTATAGAATGACTTGTGATGGATAATCCTGCATAAGTGTTTTGGGTAGTGTGAATAGATTAGAAAGACATTCATTACTGAATCCCTGGCTACCCAAGAAATATTTATTTCTATTTCTCTGCTGCAAATCAAATCAGAGAAGTAGAGGTAAGAGGGGATTCAAAGGCTAGGTGTAAGTGGCCAAGTACCAGACTATGAATGCACTGAAGACAAGAGTCTATTTGAATATTTTCTGCATCTTATAAGCATCTGGAATGGAGCTATTGTATATCAATCATTCACAAAATGTTAGGTTGACAAATTAATTAGTTAATAAATGACCTGAAAGCTAAGATGTCACCCTATTAATAGCCAAGGTAGATGGAGCTGATTTAGCTGTCCTGGTAGATACTTTCTTCCTACACCCTTAGAGATGACTTCAATCTTCACAGGGAGAAGAGAGCCCTTCTGGCTTTTGAAGGCAGTGCTGGATTCTTCTGCCTACTTATGTTCAACAGTTAGAATGATAAGTATGAAAGAGTTTGAGTGTGTCATCCTTTTTGACAACTATCGTCAATGACAATTGGAAATTAGTGTGAAAGAAGCTAGAATGTTAACAAAGAAGGCATATGGTGGGGGGAGAATCCTACTAAAATTTTACCTGGGAGCAGTGTATTGTTCAGTTAGATTACTGACTACTAACTTTCAGTTCTTTCTGCAGATTCCTGTGTATTCTAGTAAGCAGCCTGCCTTCAGTTGAAATATATAGTTTGCTAAAGCCAACACAATTCTACCATAACTAGTATTAATTTACTCTGTATCTTAACTAATTTTGAGATAAGTATATATGTATGAACAAAATAAAGTATACTGATTTTATAATAATGACACATTCTTGTACATCTCTAATATTAGGACTCATCAATTAATAGAACAGGTTATGTGATTAAACTCACTAAAGAAAGTTTTTTTTCTAGAATAATAACTACTGTTTATGTGAGATACTTTACATATCTTTAATTCTTATAACAATACTGTAAGGTATTCTTCTTCATAGTTTATAGATAAGGAAATAGGACTTCAGAAAACTTAAATAATTTGCCTGAAGCCTGATGAGCCCAAGATTTGAACCAAAATCTTTCAGGGTTGAGAACTTTTGCCTTCTTTACTATACCAGCAGACATGTACTTGTTTTAGTGAGCTAACATGGTGTACATAGAAAAAGTTAAAATTTCCTCTAAAGCCAAAAACAATAGTAGATATTTAATTCTTATATATATTTTTATTACTTGCAATATTTATCTTTAACATTTGCATTTTCTAGAGAGATATTATTGCCTAATAGGTCAAGAATGTGTTAATTTTTTTCATTGACTACTATATTTAGTTTCTCTGTCAACACAAGTTAATTGAAAAGGTTTCTGCATACTATCCTCCAGTGTAAATTATTTATCAGGGTGGTTAAATAACCCAGTGCCACTTTAGAGTGTTGGTTTCCTGCCAGAGGGATATATATCATCTTTCAGTGGTTTGGAGAAATTGCACAAACAATGAAGATGTCTGAGTTAAATCATAATACTATGATCAAAAGAAACATATTACAGTACTATATAGTAAATGTATCCATTTCTTTTGAAATGTAATCGTTTTAACTAGCCAACATCTGCTGAGAATTCAAAGAGATTAAGCATATCCTATTAGTGAAAACCCACTAATTAAAGATTGCAAATATTTAGAATAGTTTTCTCACTATGCAACTGATAATACACTTAACATATCAATATTATTTCATGTAAAATTTTCTGAGTAAAGTGAGAAATGACAAAGTATTTTTTGTATTTTCCTTTAAAAAATTATTTAAGGAAATGTCAGTTTCTGGACATGATGGGCTAAGTTACTTAGACCAATCCTAATTTAAGAACAGCTAAAGATTCTGAATGAAATTTAAATATATATAGAGAGATATAGATAAATAAATAGAAACAAACATAAAGAACACACATACATACAGATAAATATACACATCAATATCTATCTATATATACATACCTATGTAGATAGATTTATACATATCTATCTACATATATATCTCTACATCTATATCTTCTTAAAAACATCAAAGTGTTACAAGCTAAGGAAACATTCTTAGATCAAAATCAGGCCAAAATTAAGGTAGGAACCCTAAAAGTTAAGAGAGTGTACAAAATTACTTTTGCCCAGAGGGCATTTGTCTCCCTAAAAGAATCAGCAATTAATGTAACCTTTTATTTTGACTGTCTTGCACCTAAAAGACGATAGAAGTGAAAAGTCTGCATAAAATCTAAGGTTTGATCATTACCCATACAGAATCACATTTTACTGAATTCTGAATGACTGCATATTCAAAGTAAGAATATGCATGAATTACAGTTAAATTCTCAACTCTCTCATGAAACAGGAGAATTGCCTTAACATTTAGGAAAAAAAAGATGTATAAAAAGGAAAGGGAGAGAGAGAGAGAGAGAGAGAGAGAGAGAGAGAAACATTTCCCTGAAAGGCTACAAGTTAAGCATTGACCTCCATGCAGAATTGCGAATGATTTTACCAAGCAATGCAAAAAAAAAAAAAAAAAAAAAAATCTCAAATCATCAATTTAGTCTCAAAATTATTTGGACTGGTAGTACCCTAAATGACCAGTGTCGGGGGCGGGGGGATTCAAATCCTCTTCAAATAAGGTACCTTCAAAAAGGGCTTGGGAAGAATCTGTATGTAATATTTTCAAGATCAATGACTATCACTAAGGAAACAGGTACAGTTACCATAAGTTATAATCAACAGCACTGATCCAAATATTTCAGATATGGAAATTATCAGACAGACATTGATGATAAAATAACTGTGCTTACTATATTTAAATAAATAAACATGAAATTTTCAGAAAAGAGAAAAAACTATAAAAAATGATACATTGGAGAAATAATAATATAGAACTTATAGAAAAACTTACTATAACTGAAATGAAAAACTCAGAGGTTGATTTGTCAGCAGGTTAAATACAACAGAAGAGAGAAGTAATGAACTGAGAGGGCAGGTTTGATAAAGTGATCCAGAATACTGCAAAGAAAGACAAGAGGGTGGAAATTTTCAGAAAGAGATTATGAAATATGGATAGGATGAAAATGCATCATGCACTTTTATGTTTATTATACAAAGGAAATAAAGAGAGAATAGGAACAGATTCAGTATCTGAAAACATAATGCGAAGAATTTTCCAGAACTGATGAAAAGCAACAATCCACAGCTTCACGAAACCTAATTCTAAATAAGAACATTAAAAAGCACGTGTTAAAAACACAGATGGACATACAATGCGCAGGCTTTCAGAACAGCTTATTCATAATTGCCAAAACTTTGAAGCAATCAAGGTGTCCTTCAGGACATGAATAGATGCATACATCCCAAACAACAAAATATTATTCAACACTAACAACAAATGTGTTATCAAGCCATAAAAAGACATAGAGGAAACCTAAAAGCATATTGCTAAGTAAGTCAATCTGAAAAGCCTACATACTGTATGATTCTAACTTCAAATAAGTTACCTTCTATATGGCAATAAAGAAAAGGCAAAACTGTAGATACAATAAAAATATTAGCGCTTTCCAGAGACTGGGGGGAGAAAAAAGGAGTAGGCAGAGCACAGAGGATTTTTAGGCCTGTGAGAGTATTCTAATGGTTTTCCATTGTTCAGGAATAATATAAAAGTAATAACTGATAGTAAAACTTAAGTCAAGGATACATGACGTAATATAGACTACTCACTGAAGTAATATTAAAAAAAGATAATCTCCAAATTAATATAGCAGAAAATAACCGTAAAAATAAAAATAATCTTTCTGAAAAAAAGAAACAAGAAAAGATAGTAGAAAGTGTGGGGCACGAAATATATAAGAAATTTAAACTAAAATGTTACAGTAAATGTAAACCATTAAATACTCCTGTTACAACACCAGAGATTTGAGACTTTTTTAAAATTTAATTCGATGCCATTTCAAGATATTCATGTTAAATGTGGGTATCAAGATGATGGTGAATAAAAGAAAGTTACTTAAGGAAAATAATAACCAAATGAAATAACTATATCATGAGAAATTAAAACTTAGGCCAAAAGCATTACCATAAAAAAAAAAAAAAGAAAGTCACTTCACGATAAGAACTTTTAGGTCACTAGGAAAAAGTAAGAGGTTTTTTTTTTTTTAATTACACACATTTAACTGTATGAAAATTTAAAACTATAGAGCCTCAAAACATACAAAACAAAAAAAGCATATCACCAAGGGAAACAAACAGATTTGCTGTCAGTGAATTTTTTTAAAACATATCTCTCTTAATGATTGGTTTAAAAAGCTGCCCAAATATAAATGAGTCTATAGAAGACTTGGACAATTTGATTAACAAAGTTAATTTAATGGATAGGTATAGAACACTGCACTCAACAACTGCAGAATACATCAACTTTCAAGTTCATGCAGAAGAATTTCAAAAAGTGACTTTATATTAGGGTAAAAAGCAAAGTTCAACATATATTGTGGATCTGAGATTACACTGAATGTATTCCCTAGTCACAATTTAGCTAAGATAAACATTAGTATCTAAATAATCATTGCAAAACTTCCATATATACTCCCTTCCCCTGAAGCTGGAGAGCAGAATTGTAGGTTCCAACCTTCTAATCACGTGGTTGACTCCTCTGGCAACCAGTCCCCATCCTCTAAAAACCACCTCATTAGCAGAAACTCAGGTAGGGTTGAAAAGACCTTATGAATAGCAAACAATGGTCTTCTCACCTTTATTACTCAGGATGTTTTAGACGCTCTGTGCCAGGAAGCATAGACAAAGGTTAAATATATATATTATAAAATGTCACAAAAAAGATAAGAGCAGGTATCAATGAAATAAAAAACAAACATACAATCAGGATCAACAATAGTAATTTTTTGAATAGGCTTATAAAATTGGCCTATCTTCTGTGGATAAGGCACAAATAAACACGATCACTCACCGCCCCTCAATCCCTGAGTCTCCTTAAGATCTTTCCTGCCTTCACTAACAGTTTTCTTGAGCCCTTTCCAGCTTCTGTCTGCTATCTAGTCTCACTATATTTTTGTGGAAGGGGAAGAGGGAAGGGGGCATTATTCCACTTCTAATTTTGTTCAGTTTTGTTCTATTATTATTGTGAAACAAACTACTCCAGAACTTAGTTGCTTAAAATAACGGAAACCATGCATTTTGCTCAAGAGACTGCCGTTTGGGATTGGGTTTGGCACAGGGCACACTCATCTCTTTTCTCATGGCATTAGCTGGGGCCCAGGTTGACTTCAGGGGTGCACAACCAGTGCAGTTGTACAAGGCCTCATTCTCATGTGGAGACCATATGCTTGGGTTTTAATGCTCTGCAAGTCTTTGTTTTCAAATTAATGGTAGTTTTATCTTGAATTTGTGTTGTGCAAGCAAAGTCTGATAGGATAATGGATCACACAGTGAGAACTTGGAGCCTAGAATCACATATAGTCTAGGCTTCTGCTTCCTCCCAGTTTCCCTAGAATACTTATCTATCTAGCTGTCTGGTTCCTGCCTCTACTGGTCATCCATCTCAACCATTCTGACTCTTACAGGGGACTATAGTTACTTTTGAGTCTGCACTCACCTAGTACACTTTCCAGTGCACAAGGGAGCACCAAATTAAACAGAAAAGAAAAAAAGTCCATGGCAGGTTAACTGAGAAACCATTAAAAAAAAGAAAAGAAAAGAAAAAGATTTTCTACTTCAACAACACAAGTTTCTGAATTTCACTTTATTCTAGGCCCCACAAATTACAGAGCCAGTCTTGAGTGAGGCAATTGATTGTGTTGAAAGATCAGCTTCCAAGAGGGCTCATTTGTATGCTGGATGGTTGCTCAGCCAGGATTGTAGCTGAGAGTTTCCTCTTCATGTAGGTCACTGCCTAAAATGGCTTGTACTTCTCATAGCATGGCATCAGGGTTTCAAGTACAAGTGGCAGTTGCCATTTACCTAAGATCTGTGCACCTGCATCATATCACAGATTCTTTTGTTGAACTAATCAGTTGATCCCATTCAGATTCATGGAGAGGGACCATAAACCATAAATAACTTATGATCATCTGTAATCTTCTACATTTCATGGGAGGTAAAAACAGTACAACAAAGTAGAATAATGAGTGTCCCCAACAGCAGGATGGAAAGAGAGAGAAGGCTGTGATTAGGAAAGGGTCTGTGGGGTGTTGGGAATGTTGTCTGTCAACCTGAGTTGCTGGGTATAGATACTTTAAATAGTTCTAATATGTGCTATGCTTTTGTTTTATTTGGTATATGTGTATATTATTTTTAAAGTAAAAAGGAAAAGTAATTGAGCTTAGAACTAAAGTTAATTTTCAGATGCTTGTGGTATATCTTTAATATTATTAAAGCAATCATATTAGTATCCTAGAAATCCTTTCCTAAATTCATTGTACATGAAGTAAAACCTTATTATTTAGATTTAAGTAATTGTGAATTTATAATAGCATGTTCAAAGATGAAATGAATTAGCTTCAGACTCTCTGAGGACAAAGCATAGCAAGCAACTGTGTGTGTGCAATGCCATGTTTTCAACCTCAGAAGAAATATAACAGATGCTGCTGGGCCCCTCGTATCTTCCATCTCTACTGTCAGGCCTACTCCAGCCATGTACCCATTATACCCACAGTCCGTGACAGGCCAGCTGATGTTAAATCTATTCTGCCTACTTGCTTGTTTCGTGCCTGTCTTAGGACAAATGCCATCTGATGAGCATTAAGATATAATTCCAAGATATTTATACTTTGCACCCACTATCATGGGTCCATCTACATGTTTCTTTCCCACTTTCTTGTTCTAATAATATTCTGGCCAAACAGCCAAGCTGTTTGCTACTGTCATAAATTCACATATATTCTTGCCTTGATACTTTTTTCCTGCACAAAAGTGATGCTTAGATGTGCTTTTATAGGGCTAGAGATTTCCGGGGGATCTGGAAGTTTATACATTTAGAGTTCATTGGCCTAGTGTCCCCTTTCCATGTCCCAGTAAACCACTCCTTCTGATTCAAGTTCCTTACCTTGGCATATCAGACTTTCCAGAGTTGTGCGTTTAGACTTCTCTGGGACTCTTCTACTCTTAATTCCTGAGTCTCATTTCCCTGCCCAACATATCCCAGTTGTGGGGCCCAGGTTATAAGAGATTAAAGTTACCTTGCGTGCTGCCAAATAATTCCTCTAACTTTCACAGTTTTTCTTAAATTGGAAATTAATTACTCCAAGACTTTCATTCTTTACTTTTTTCCATGCATCTATGGCACTCAGCAAAAGCCAATTGATTCCAGATCCTTATAATTTTCCCCAAACTTCTCAAATACCTGAGATTTTACACTTGTCAGTGCATCCACTTACACTACTTTTCATCCCAGTTCACAGTGAAAGTGTTAACAATTGCACTCTTACAGTATGCCAGAATCGAGGTATACCCCACCTACTTGCAATAATGGGGTGCTTATTGACAGATAGCTGTTCTAAAATTAACATTCTACTTTAGAGTCTGTTTCCTTGGATCACTCGTGGCACCATCTGTTTTAAGAACAGATTTCTGAAAAATAAACTGAGACACAAATCTGCAAGCAAGTGGTTTGATTACTCTCAGGAAAACATGAATTGGAAGAGGCCTCAGCCAATCCCATTCGGCACTTCAAACCTGAGACAACTTTCTAATATGTCCTCAGTGAAGGCAAGGGAATTGGGCTTCCATACCCCTTGTAATCAGTCCCTAGATTTGGACTGTTTCCTGGGTGAGGCAGCTCCTTCCTCTAACCCTGGGAATTTCCTTGGGAGTAACTCAGGTAGGAAAGGTCAGGAAACAACACTTTTCACAGAGAATGAGGAAGAGGAGGATGAAGCCTGAAATCAAGAAGAAACTTAGGAAGCACATCACAGAATCTACTAAAATGTATTTATCATTCTACTTTAGTTTCACATAGTGAGTTTCCAATATTGATAACTGAACTGATTTAAAAATGTAGGTGGTGAAACGGACAGACTTTACTTCTTAGTAATTCTTTTGCAAAAATAACATCTAATGCCTGTGAGATTTGGTAAATATGATTGTGTGTGTTATTATTTAACACTTATTTTCAAAATAATGGAGAGTTGCTTTTTTTTTGTAGATGAGTGTGACTATAAAAGGGCAACATGAAGGATCCTTGTGGTGATCAAAATGTTCTGTAGCTTAACTATATCAGTTTTCATATTCTGCTTGTGATTTTTGACTTTAGTTTTGCAGAATATTACCATTGGGAAAAATTGGTAAAGGGCACATAAGATATTTCATTATTATTTATTAAAAATATATGTTAATATATAATTATATCAAAACTAAAAGTTTAATTCAATAAAAAAGAGGTGCCATTTTCATTTCAGAGTTGTATAACCTTTCATTGAAAAGAGTTAATCTCGTCAAATATTCAGAGGCTCAAGAAAAATTATAAGAAGTAGGTTGATTAAGTTTCCCTGTTCCTTGGGGAGCACTCTGGGGTGTTGAATTCCTTCCACTAATTCTAACTGCAAGTTCTCTTTCCATTTCCATCAACCAGGTTGGATAAGCAGTCAAGTTTACCACTCCTGGCTGGTGCTGTAGGTATGACAGAAATCTAACAGAGAGTTTTGTGAGTGGCTTGACTTCCTGCAGGAATGTATTCTTATTTTTCTAACTCCTTCTGGCATCTACATCCCCTCATCCTACCAGCCTGCCTCATTTGATGACATAAGACCTCTCAAGAAATGCTCTTTCCATCTGCCTATTTTAGCATTGTCTACTAACACAGAGGAAAATAGTATATTTTGAGCAATTTCTGTGTAAAAGCTATAAGCCTAGATATTATCTGTGATATAGGAAGCAGTAGCTCCTTTAACAAGCAAACTGTTACTCGGAAGTCAAATCATCTGCCCACCACCACGCTGTTCCTAACTGGAGAAGCTTAAGTGCAAATCCATGTCTGCATGCCACTGCAGACATTCCAATTTAATCAATCTTGGGTGGGTGGGAGGGTGGGGGAAGGTTCCAAGCATTGACATTTCTTTATAGGAACCATACATGTTTTGAATAAGCAGCCAGCATTGAGAACTACTGAGTTAAAGAAGCTACTCTGAATAGCAAATAAAACATGATCTATCATAGAGAAAGCAGGCCATCTCAATTCTTTATCTAAGCCTGCTCTCAGGAAATGTGTGCTGGCTTTAAACAGGACTTCCCTTTCCTCTGCATGCTTTCTTGCTTTCTTCTTTCATCCTGGTATTACTGTTTTCTAACATTTCCCATTCCTAACATTTCTTTAGAGTTGGATGGTGCCTTACTCAAGGCATTTAAAATACATTACTGATGGTTGTTAACTTTTCTACTATCTATATGTTACATTGGCACCCTTAAAATATATGTCTATGCTGACTTTAGATATTAACCATCATTAATGAGGTAACATTTGAACTATTCATAATTATTGCCAGCCAATAATTCTGCTTTGCAATGGCATCATATATGTTCTGCAGGGTTTGTGGACTTACTTGGATATTGTCTGAATTTTATCATTAAAAAAATAAGTTAAATTTTTAAAAAGAAAGTGATAAATCAATGTAAGTCTCTTAAACTTAACACATTAGAGGTTAAATTAAGTAATAGATGCTCATTTTTTGGTTGTTAAATGATTGAACCAATGAGTGAGTGAATGAATGAATAAATGAAAAGAAACGAGTGCATTGAAAGCAAACTATCTATAACCTCAATAAACCTCAATATCCACTGGGCTTAAGTTCATTATTGCTGAGTTCAATTACAAAATAAAAAATTTAAAACTATTAAAGAACAAAACTACATTTCTAAAAATATATATTTTTATAAGATTAAAGATTATACAAAAATACTAAAGTTTAACTAGGAATTTGTAGTTTATATTTATCTGGAACCAGCCTTTTCTTATAAATATATCTTTATTACTTGATCAACTTCAATATATTTTACTCTCACACCACATCTAAGAAGCATATCATATATGGAAGTAGGTATCTTTGTTCTTTGATCTTCACAGCACTTTGTGAAGTAGGTATCATTAGCTCCTTATAGAGATGAGGAAACTGAGGCTTGGAGAGGGGAGGTAGCAGCTAATTAGCAGTAGCTTCAGGCTTCTACTCATTTACTTGTCATCCTTCAACCCTACAAGCTTTTAAGCTTTTCTCTTACCCAACAGTCATGAATCCCTGTGAGTGTGATCCAATAAATTCTAAGGCAAGACCCACCTTCTTGCCAGTAATTTAAATCTTCATTTTAAAGGCACTTAAAGACCCAATGAAACGAATATCTACTAGTAGAACTTCAAGAACTATAAATTAAACTGGAAAGGTGGGTGGCTACTCCTAAATCCCACCTTTCTATACATTAATCCCAGTTATCAGAGAAAAAGAATCTTGTTTGAGAGAACAAGGTTCCAGCTTCTTCTGAGTAGTGGGAAACCTTTTATAACTGATCACCATCGTCTTAAGGGACTTCCAGAACTGCATAATACCTCTAGAATTAAATAAATTACACGTGTGGTTATGAGAAAGTTAAGCACTTATTTATCCACATCATTAGTCATCGAAATTCTCGTAGGGAGGAACAGCCCAGCCCCACAGGTCAGCCACTTCATGTTTCCTTAACACTTCCACTGTTTTTTAAACACCCGCTTCTTGATTTATGACTGTACTGTGGCCTCAGGCTGGGCCTAATAATGCAGCACGTACCACCCCAGATTAGAGTGACATACACATTCCCTCGCACCAATTTAAGTCATCCCATATGTGGGCTCTTGCGTTTTATGCTGCTATCTGGAAGTTCATGAAAGCAGGTGACCTGTGTTGCAAGCCAGGGACCTTTACTTCAACATGAAGACTCTCAGCACATGATTCTTACTTCTCAGTTAACTTCATTCACTCAGTACTCTTGAAGATTTTTTTGGGGGGGTGCTCCTTATTTTCCTTCAACTGGGTCATTTACTTCCACTGGGAATGCTTCCTTTGTCTTTAACCTGTGAGGGGAATAATTAATTTTTAATAACTAATTTTTACTTCCTTCATAAATTGCTACCTAGGCAATGAGCTGCAGATTACATGCCACTGCCACAGGAACAATCTCATATTTCCACCTCCATTCTAACCCTTAGCACATTACTGTAAGTCGTGACTGTGTTGTGTCTGTCTCTGAGTCAGATCCACACATGTCTGTATGCTTGGCACATATTAGGCCACCAGAAAAAGTCAACTAACTATTTTTAAGAATCTGTCAGTATGAATAGCTATCATATTCTAAGTGCTGGTTATATACCTAGAGTGCTGGTAATATATTGATTATAAGATTGATTTTTTTTTTACTATCAAAGTACTCACAATCTAGTAGATGTAGATAAAAGATGTGTATTTTTTAAGCATGCATACAAAAAAGCTATAAACACAATTCATGCACTGTATGATAAAGAGCTCAAAGAGCTCAAAGCACGATTAAACTTGGTGATTGGGGAAGCTGTGAATAAGCATGTACTTTTGAGTGGGTCTGTGAGACGTGGGGTCCTCAGGGGAGAAGGGAGAGAAATATTGCAGGCTATGAAAAAGGCACATGCTGAGGCACAGAGACATGGCCTTGGTGTGCTGGGGACACATGCCTGTCTGTGCACCACCATCTTCAGGGAAGTGGTGTTCCCTGGCTGGCCAGTCCAGCCTGGGTGATGCTAGCAACCCTGTGATTGGTGCCATTGGAAAAACATGGTGGAGCTCTCTCATTATTAGACGTAAAAGAAACAGTATGTAGGCAAAAGTAGCAGCTGTTTATCATGGTATTCTCGTTTAGAGTAGAGAAAACTGAGGATCAGAGAGGAAATAGCTTGCAAGCATTATTAATTCATTCATTCAGCCACAATTCCTTGAGCACTTACTTATATGCTAAGTGCTATGCTAGGTCCTTGGAATCTATTAATGAACAAAACAGATATCACAAGCCGTATATGCCTTGAACTAGTGGGAGAGAATATCAATAAAAAATAATATTATAAATCAATTATACACTAAAAAGATAATCAGGAAGAAAAAACAGCAAAAGCATTAGAGAAGGTAGAGGGGTGCAGACAGAGATCACGATAATTTCACAGGGTGAGTCTCATCAACAAGATGATTTTAAGCAAAGATGTGACAAAGGCAGGCAGGGCGATCAGACCAAGGGAACAGCAGCTCAGGGGCTATAACGTGGAAACTGAGCCTGGCATTGTTTGAGGACTGGTAGCCAGGAGGACACTGTGAGAAAGTGTGGCTAGAGAAAAGTGAACAAGGTTTCACATATGAGGCAAGGCCATTGGAGTTCGTTTAATAGGAATCACCCTAGGTGACTTGGGATTCTCTTAAGGATCTCAAGCTATTGTCTATACAAAGCCACTTAAGTCTTTTTTTTTTTTTTAAGTTAGAGTCTTACTTTTTGCCCAGGCTGCATTACAGTGACATGATCACAGCTACTGCAGCCTCGACCTGCTGTGTCAGGTGATCCTTCTGCTTCAGTCTTCCAAATAGGCAGAACTACAGACACATGCCACCACATCTACTAATTTTTTAATTTTTACTGTAGAGATGACATCTCACCACTTTGCCCAGGCTTGTCTCGAACCCCTGGGCTCAGGAAATCCTCTTGCCTCCAGTCTCCCAAAATGCTGGGATTACAGGCATGAGCCACTGTGCCCAGTCTTAAGTCCTTCTCGTAAGGACTTAGTTCTATTAAGGGACGTGGGGAGCCACTGCAGAATTTTGAGCAGATCAACGCTTTGATCTGACTCAGGAGGCTCACTCTGACTGCAGAGATGCAAACAGTCTTCTCTCTATTTTCAGGAGGAGAAGGTATTTCCTAACAAGTATTTCATGTCTGGGAAATATTTTGATAAGTCTCTTTGCTCAGCCCAGCCACACATAGCCCAGCATTATCTCTGTGCTAATAAATTGGTTGAATGGGCTCTCTAGGAAGCCCATTTGCTTTTTATAAATATTATTTTTTGCCTTTCTTTTATACCCTAATGATGTTGTTAAATTAATTTCATTTTAAAGAGTATCCTTATGAGGATTGTTTAGGTAAATTGCACAAAGATTCTCCAAGCCTTCCCTTTAAAGAGGAGTTCTTTTGTGGCAAAATGAAGCCTCCTTCTGGATCATACTTTTATGTCAGGTTGGTTTAATTGTTAATGTTAAAAAAACATGCCTGAGGCCCAGCTCTCCATCTTCAGTAGGCAAGATGCTCCTAGCGAGTGGGGCTAGCGCTCTGCAGAGGCCTGCACCTGACGGAAGGAGGGAAGCTGGGTAGGACAGAGGTGCGCGGGAAGGAAGAGGGTATCCCTGCTCTCCTAAGACTGGCAATGAGTGTCACCTCAGCATAGGGGGTGCTGAGGGGAGGCATCCTCCTTTCTGAAGCCTCGTCACCAACACTGTGTGAAGGAATATCATGGGCTTTGGATTTGAGAACTGCTTGGTCTGTAGGTAAAGCAAAAGCTCTAGAAAAACAGACCCGTGTTCCAATCTCCACTCTGCTTTCACTATCTGTGGGCCCCAGGCCAAGTTACTTAATCTCTCTAAATTTATCTTGTCAGCATACAAAATGAGCATACATGGGATAATGTGTATAAACATTCAATGTGGGGCCTGGCACAAAGTATGAACTGTGAATATTAACCATGCCTATATTCATTTAGATGCAAAAGAACTGAACTCAACCCCAGTCCTGTCCCTGCTCAGCTTTATAACCTTGGACAAGTCATTCCCTTCTCTGAATCATCAATGAGATGGGGTTAATGATCCCTGACTATCTTCCAGCATTATTTTGGAGACTGTATGACATCATAGATATCATCATGCCTTACACATTGTAAAGTGCTCCACAAATATATGAATTCTTATTGTTACAAGGCAAATAACCTCAAGGATTTTGGATTTTTCAGGAGATTCTGATCTGGATACACTGATGAAAAAAATATATGTTTCACAGACAGAACAGGGAAAGCAGCAGCCAAGAACCGGGTCATTCATAGCCTGGGTCCCACAAGGTACAAAAAACTTCATATAAGGGGAGCATGCAACAGAACTTCTTGTTTGGTTTTACTAGTAAAATGGATTCCACATGTTTTCTGAGATCTATAAGCACGACTGGAAGCATCGTTGCCATCTACCACCACTGCACTGCAACATTTTAGGACATTTTTTCTCATTGCCATGCAGTCCAGGGGTGAGGGTAGGAGGACCTGAATAACAAATAGACAAGAGACCATAGAGAGAATGTGAACCTCAGAACCAAAGACACTTTTGTGGGAGTCATTGCCAGCAAAGAATGTGTGGAATTCCCTTCAGGTAACTAGTGTTGCACCAGGGTGGAAGGAAATACAAAATCTTAACAATAATGAAAATAGCTAAGGTTTGCAGAGGAAAGAGGATTCTTTGGGGTCTGTGTAAAAAGTCTTCCTGGAGCTAGAACTGAGGTTAGCTGCAGTATTGGGAAAAGAGAAGAAATCAGTAGTGTACCTAAACTCTGAGGTTATCTCTACCCTGTTTCCTTGCTTGGTACTGAGAGATGAGACTACTTTGGTGCTTTTAAGATAGCCTGTTTGAAGAAACCACTCTTGAGATTTATAAGTACAAGGACTTCTCCCATGGGTTAGACTTGTGATCCAAGAGACTACAGAGGAGATATATGGAAGGCAGGACTTGTCACTCTTGATTTTGGTGAATGTACCAGTTGTCCAACTCTTTGGCAATGAGTAGCATAATACCTGTAACATTTATAGAGCCCTTACAATGGGCCACACACTGATCTTAGCACTCTACTTATATTAAATACAGATGCTCCTCAACTTGCAATAGGGTTACATATGGATAAGCCCACCATAAGTTGAAAATTTCCTAAGTCAAAAGCTTTCACTTTCTACTTATGATATTTTCAACTTACAATGGGTTTATTGGGATTTAACTTCATGAATGTGTATCTCTTTTGCACCATAGTAAAGTCAAAAAAAATGTAAGTCTATCCATTATAATCAGGGACATCTATAATTTTAGCCTATTATTTCATTAGTTATCTACTTCTGTATAACTAATTATCCACGACCTAAGTGGCTTAAAATAGCACACATGTATTTTCTCACAGCTGATGTGGATCAGAATCCAGGCATAATTTACCTAGTTCCTTCAGCCCATGGTCTTTCATGAGGGCTGCAATCAAGGCGTCAGTCAACTCACAGTTATCTCAGTTTAACTGGGGCAAAGCCCACTTCCAAGATCACTCAGTGCGCGATGGAAAGCCTCGATTCCTTGCTGACTGTTGGGCATAGGGTGTCCTTAGTTTCTTGCTATATGGACTTCTCAATATGGCAGTTTGCTTCCTCAAAGACAGCAAGACAGAGAATGAGAGAGATGGTAGGATAGAAGTCAGTCTTTTAAAACTTGGAAGTGGCATTCCATTATTTATGCTGCATTCTTATTAGATGGAAACCACTAGGTCCACTCCATCGAGGGAAGAACACAAAGGTATGAATATCAAGAGGCAGGAATCATTAGTGGATATCTCAAAGACCTTCCTAGTATAATTTCACAGACGAAGAAATTAAAGCACAGAGAGTTTAAAGAATTTGCTATAAGGTCACACAGTTAACAAGATAAAAGAAGGACATTAATGTGGGCAATTTGAATCCAGAGTGCCCATTCCTTTCACCAGGGTGCTCTCAAGACAGCACACACTGGGCTCTGTGGATGACAAGCTTCCTTCTTCAGCTATTATCACTGCCAGGGTATTAAACACAGTCAACTGTGTCGGAGAATAATCTACACATCTTGCCTGCCATAACCCAGACTCAGGATAGCAATAATTGTGGCCCTGCTGGAGCATAGGGCAATGTCATACATTGAAAAATGTCTTTGCCTTTGGAGGTTAGACAGATAGCAAAGAAAACACTAAATTCCCAGCTGATGGCCCCTCAGGACCTTGGACCTATTTTCATCCCTGTGGGGAGGCTTTCTTCTCTCTTTTTAATGGAACTCTCTCTTCTCATCCAAGCCTCTGCTTGAGGCTTTCCGTGACCTCGCCAATATAAAGTAGTGCCTTGCATGCTCATCCCTCTCTATCCCATTCCTATTTTATTTTTATAGTGTTGTTCCTGATGTGATATTATTTTACCAATTTTGTATTTACTTGTTGATGATCTGTCTTCCTGTACTGAAACATAAGCTGCATGGAATTGGGACCCAACCTGTCTTATTCGCTCCCATATCCCTTGCACTACATGTAGAAGACATTCAATAAATACTGACTGAGGTGCCACATATATAGCATCCTAAGGATTAATTGACATTTGAATTGTGTAAAGAATAAATTCATATGAAAGAGACAAAAACCCAGTGGAAAAAAGACCAGAATCATGAATAGGCATTTATTTCCAGGGGAGGAATTCTGAAATGCAGTGAACTGGAGAACCTCACTAGGAATCAAAATAAGAAGATACGAATTATTTTCCATTTATCAAACAAAAGCTAAATGGTTTAACAATCAAACATTATCAAAGTTAGTGGTACACAAAAACACTCATTTGCTACTGATGAAAATGTAAAGTAGTTCGTCTACCTTAGAAAGCAATTTGGCAATATACTACAATGAAATTAAAAATGAATATCCTCTATGACTCTCCAATTCCACTTCCAGATGTATATTCTAGAGGAATTCTCAAATATTTATACAAGAAGTCATGTGTAAGAATATTCATTGCAGCATTGTTTTTAACAGTGAGAAACTGGAAAACACCCAAACGTCCATCTATAAATAAATATGATGTAATATATATATACATATATATGTATTTATATATATATATATATATATATAAATTCTATTCAACTGTTACAAAGAATGACCTAGATCTTTATGTACAAATCTAAAAATATATGCTGACTTCCACTTCTGGTTATGATGCAGTAGTTGTAGCAAACCACTGCTCTAGTTGAGAACAATAAGAAAAGCAGATAATATAAAATTAAAAAAAAAATTTATTGGAGGCAGCAGAGATTTGCCAAGGTAGCCAGGACTTATGAGGCTAAGTTGTGTGCACAATTTTCTAAACATCGCTTTGATTTCATGCATTGGCTAATTCTTGGTGCAGGGGATTGAGAAGACTGGCAGAGGAAAGTTGCTAAGAAGCAATCATAGTGCACCTGGGCAGGCAAACATTGACATTTGGAACTGCCATCCCAGCTAGGACTCAAGGGACTACAATTGCAGAGAGACTATAGACTCAAGGAATGCTCTATGGACACCCAATTATAAAGATATTGTCATCATGTTATAATTGTAACAATTGAATACAATTGATATGCTTAACACAGTGCCTTTTTGGCAGTGACTTTCCCTGCAGGAGGCAATGTGGCATGCCAAATGAGCCAAGAATGTCAGAATTATCCATCTTTAAGAGATACGTTGCTGGGCAAATCTTATGTGAAATTGTCTAGAAGCAAAAATTTTGAATTTAAATCCCAATTCTAATTTTTTTCATTCATTCCTCTGAGCTTTTACACTAGTTTGTACATCGTACCGTATGATCGAAAGTTAGATAAATGTTTAAAAAACAGTTCACAAAGTATTCGAAATTTGAAATTAACAAAACTTCAACATTTAAGGAAAGTAATGAGAATTATATAACTATCAGTAGTGCTGAATTAGTTGTAAACTCTGTTTTCACTATTGCTCCATGGTAACATTCTGTTTGTCAGCACACACAAATCTGTCATCAGTCCATTCTGTTGTTTATCCAAAGAAGTATGTGTGGGGTGGAGGATGGAGTGGGGAAAGGTATTCTATCATTTTTTTCACTACTCAATGCTCTTATAATTTAATTTTTTCCCTACATCCTATCACTATTATCCAAGGGTACATTAAGCAATGGAGATGGTACTTTTGCTGAAAACCATTTCTGAGAATAAAAATATCAGGAAACAGACATGTGATAAAACATTATGCAGTGGAACGAATATCTTCCAGGATACTTCAAGTAGTTGATTTAGATTTGATTTAGGAAAATATTAGAAATAACCTCTAGAATATGGAAAGCATTATTAGACAGACACTCCTAAATTTCCTTTATTGACATATTTTTCTTGCTTAAAAAGTAAGTTCAAAAGCAAAGACAAAAAAGTTACTGTTTTTTAATGGTTTTTATAGATTTACAAGTCTCAAAAATGCATCTCTTTTCTTTACGTCTATGCCTATATGAAAATTAGTTTTGAATTATTCAAGTTTTTAATTATGCAAAGTTTCCAGGAATGAATCATTTGCACAGAAAGGGACTGCCCTGTATGAAACTCCATAGAGGTTCTTGAAGCTCAGCCCTATAACTCTCTAATGATGGCTTGTCTTTCTACCTGAAAATTCATCCTGAGAGTGGCCACCCAGTGGTCCCAGTCTATGCCCTTTCAGTACAGAGACTAGAGAGGTTTCCCAGAACCACCTCTCCCCAGGCAGTTGTTGTGGAGTCTGTGGGGCCAGGATTGCTCCCATACCTCCCAGAATCCTCACCATGTCCTGGGGGACAGGCCTAAGATTGCAAGTCTTCTGATGAGGCAAATACAACTGACTAGCTAAACTTTGAATAGTTCAAGTCCAGGAACTTGATAAGGCAGTGAAATCTCAGGGCAAATGACAGCTGCTTTCCAAGTCTTGATAATTTCAATATGTTTCTCAAACTTTGCAGAGAAGTCCGGCCTCCAACCAGACTCTCCTGATGACCTTGAGGAAAGGCAGCATCACCTTTGGATGTGCCTTTGTCTGGAGTCTTAGCTCCCAGAGCCCGTGAAGCAGTTTGGGGAGGGGAGCAGCATGACATAAATACAACTAGGAGTAGGGGACATCAGCACTCCTCTCATTGCCTATCTAATGAGTTCTATTTTGGGGCTTCAATTTTTTTCCTATGCAAAATGCATTGCCCTAGATTACTTCTGAAGATCCATCTTTTTTATTGGCAAATGAAAATTTGAAAACTAAAAAAAGAAAAAACAAAACACTAACCACCACCCACCAAAAAAGTTGAACATACATGCACATCAAACTCATAATAACCTTTCTTTCCCCCAGTGCTGATCCCTGCTAACTTGAATTTAACAATGCTCAGAAATCTTTCCTGTGCATTCTATTTTATGATTTGAATATGACAGAGTCCAGAGTAAAGTAGAAAAATGTCTCCCTCTTTCAGGACCATCCTTCTGTCTCCACCTCTCCAGCTGTAAAATGAGAATAACAATCATTATCATAAGGAAATACTTATCTCTAAGGGATATGGGGAAAGTTCATGAGATAATGGGTCCTATAGCAGCCAGAAGAGGAGGAAGGGGAACGGGAGCCCTCTAAAACACCCTGAGGTGTGGTAACTCTTTGGGGATCAGAGGGAATTGATCCAGGGGCCCAGGTCAGGGCAAAATGGGAGCAGTAGGAGTGTGAATAAGTAGATCAACTTAATCATTATCATTAATATTATTATTTTACCTTCCTGAGTTTTGACTTTCCGCCCTTTCTCTGCCTGCTAGTAGATTCTGGAGTCATAGACCTCAGAAACTCCTACCCGAACAATCCCTCTGTCTGTACTTCTGTACCTCACATGTCTTTGGGATCACTGTCAGTATCTTGGAAAATGCTTTGACATTTTCCCCCCAACAAGCTGCTTCTGAGTTTGTATTAACAGAGCAGACTTTCTTAAAGTTAGAATTTGATTTCACTGCCCTCTGGCCATTTTTGAGTACCCGGTCCAGTGTTGAGAGAAGCCAGTTTTATTTTCAGTTATAGATGCTGCCTTGATTTTTAACCACTGAAAATCTGAATGCTTTTAGTCTGGGACCACACACTTGTTCTCCAGGCATCACCTTTGCTGGGCTCTGTCAGATCATTCCTAAATCATTGCCTTAACTGTCACCCATGCCTTCCAAGCTCTCAGTGCTATTTCCCTCTGGGCTCCCATCTGGCCCCCAACACTTTCGTCAGCAACCTCAGCATCTCCCCACACAGAGAATCAGCTCACAGCTACTGTATTTCCTATGGGCCATATCTGTGGTGAGGCTTTCAAATATAGCATGTTGCTTTTTCATCATAATGAACTTTTGAGGGTAGTAGACAGTCCTGCTATTGCTCCAATCTTAAAAGTTAAAAAAATATTGAGGTGCAGAGAGTAGTTTGCTCCAACTCAGCGATATAGATGGCAAAGCCAGAACTGAAAGCCAGGACTCCTGAATCCAAATCCAGGGCTCTGTATGCTTTATGGTCTTTCTTGCTTTCTCAGTGATTTTCCTTTTACTGAACATCAGAATTACATACACTGAGTTAAAAGGAATAATAATAGTTGCTCCAGCTCATCCCCTGAAGTTCTGCCTGATTCAGCAGGTCTTGAAACTGAGGATGTGCATTTTCCAAATGGTGATAACTATGGTTCATGTTAAATTGAAATCCACTATCCTATCCCTATCAAGTGGATTTCATCAAATACTTAATTATTTTTCTAATCTTCCCTCCCATCTCATCCAAATATAAATGCTGACTCAAGCCAGGCTGGTAAATTCATTGTGTCCTGAGTTTTTCTTGCTCTATCTGTCCTCTGCTCATTTGTTTTTATGGGCTCTCCTGCTTAGAACATCTTTCCCAGTCCTTTATGCCTACCTAAGAATTCTCCCAGAGCTCAACTGAATTCTCTCTTTTCCATGAAGCCTGCCATGAGTCTACGTGGCCATAGGGATTCGTTTTTCATGGAATCTTTAGTGCACTCACAACCTGGAGGACTTATTTTGACATTTACCATTTATTGCCTTGTATTGCTGCGGATCTGTTTTATGGATTGCTCTTATCTCTACAGAGGGACTGTGAGAGGCACAGAGAGAGTGTGTGTGAAAAGGCAGAAGGAATAGAGATTCAAAGTCAAGAGTCTTGGGTCTGAGCCCTGACTTAACCAACTACTGGTGACATGACCGTGAGCTGATCAAGGTTTCTTTATTATTTTTGTTGTCTTTTGTTTGTTTTGTCTTTGAGCTTCAGTAGTCTTCATTATTAAAAAAAAAAAAAAAAGGAGATGATCAAGTTAACCAACTATCTCAAGATCAGAAAGTATCAAAAACCACCTAGCACCATTATTGTAGTTTATAGGCTCTCAATATCTTATATGCCCCAATCTGAGACCTAAATTCAAGCCTCTGTCCAACTTTCTTCTCATTATACCATACTAATGCCAAGAACTGGATTTTCAGAAGAATTCACAATGTGAAATGTGACTTCTCATCACATCTTACACACAAGGGAATCTCAGCTTTTCAGACACCTGCAAATATGTGTTGAACAAAAGGATGAACAAATGAAGCACAACTGAAAATCTATGGGAGACATGCAAAGAGGAAAAACAGAGGGAATGATCACATCTGGCAGGGGGAGTCAGAGAAGACTTCTTTGAAGATGTGGTATTTAGATGTTGAGGTTTGAGGATATAAATAAAGACTTCTCTCTTTCCCCCTGGGATTTAGAACCAATTCAGTATCAGCAATAGATTCAGATGGAAGGAACTTAAACCATCAACTGATGACTCTGGATGGAAAAACATGCCCCCATCCGCTTCCCTTATAGTCTAAACCTTGAAATGTATCTTGTGAGGGCAGGGCTGGGTCCCAAGCAGATATTTTTACTCTGCCTGCTGCAATGGGTCATCACTATTACATACCAGTCCTGCCTCAGTGGAGGGGAAGGCAAGGAGATTCAGGTCTCACGACTGCCTGCAGAAAGCCCTGGACCCCAGCCACAAGGAGAATGTAAGTGGGAGCCAGTCAAGAAGCCTTTGATCTGTAGGCAAGAAGAGTCCTATAGAGAAGAAGAGCCCAGTATGTTCAGGTCCTGGTCCCCCTCACGCCTCTTCCCTTAGGAAGAGTGAAAGAAAGATGGAGAGAAGGTCTGGAAATATTCCTTCATCCTTCCTCCTCCCAAAGAGGGTGGTGAAATCGTCCACTTTTGCTTTTCCCTCTCTGGAAATAACAGGGGCAGATAAGTATTTCCCTAAAAATGGTCATGATTGTAGGAGGCATACATTATAGGCCAAAAAAGAATCAGCCAGAAGAAATTTTATGTATAAAGGCTTGTCGTGTGGAGATATAGGACATACACATGGAAGGAGGTACACTGGGAGGCCTGAAGCCCAGGGTGCACACAAGAAAGTGGAGGAAGAGAAGGCAAGAAAGATGTTGCCAGATTTGGAGAGCCTCAAATTCCAGGCTTAGGAGTTTGACTTTGATCATTAGGGAGTGCAAATCTATGCTTCATATTGGAAACATAACTCTAAGCATCTGCCTCTACCAGAACAGCCCACAATGCTGGGTTCTGGCAAAAAAAGAGCTGATATTAGCCACTCTCTTCACTTGACACAACTGTGAGCAATCCTAGGTGGAGTCTTCTGGCCTCCAGGGTGAAATCATGCCACACATTTACCTAAAATATAATGTAGGAAATCTGCAACCAAATTTCCCTGATATGAGTACAGCAACAACAGAAATACCACTAGCAGGTGACTGAGAATGGGATCCACTGGTGAGGACTTGGATGGCAGAGGGCAGTTTAGCGCTTCTGGCCCCAATGGTCACACTATTCTAAGGAAAGGGCAGAGCAACAGGTGAGAACTTAGAGTCAGAGGTGACACACAAATATGCACTTCAGACTCATTGACTCATGTCAGAAACAGCATTAGGGAAAAATAAAGGTTGACCCATCAGTAGAGAATTACACTCAACTCTGCCACCTGTCCATACAATTTAGAGGAACTAGCATGGGGATGATTCCTCCAGTTTCTGCCCCTAAAATGGATAGGATGCACTCTTGATTCAGCACACTACAATTGATAAAGCCCTTACATGATGTTATTCATGGATCCTCACAAACAGCTCAGTGAAGTGAGAGGAGTGAGGGGAGCATAACCCCCAGTTTAGGTAACCAATGCCCAATTCCATGCTGAGGTCTAAGACCGGGTCAACTTTCCCTCTGGTTCCATCATAACTTTGTGGTTTTGTCGATGGGAACTTTCCCTGAAAGAAATGATATAGGGGTTGACCATCAGCTCATCAGGCTGTTCCCCCGTAGAGAGATCTGCAACAGAAAATATTGCTACTATCCTTCATTCTCTGTGGGACCATCTACATATGCTATTTCCAAAGTGATAGATTTGTATAATCCAAAATGGTTAAGTAGAATGACAATTATAACTGTCAGTTCTGACAATTAGAACTTATGAGCAAAGATGGAATATTAAAATCAAGGATAACTGGGCAGATTTAGAAATTCCTATACTCCCAAATTTATTTTTCTTCTTTTTTGCTGTTTTATTATAATTGGGCCTGAAATATATAAAAGCAGATACAGAGATACACATCAGTAACCCTAGGGCCAGAAGATATTTAAACGAGTCTTTTAAAAGATGATAATCTGATCATCAAAGACAGGGTGTGTACCATCAATTTGTCATGTTTTTCACCCTTTCCTATCATCTTATACCAGACCTACTTTTATTCATTTAGTCCAACAAATACTTATTGCATGCCTGCTCTGGGCTGGGCATGTTCCATAATTACATTTTTATCTGCCAGATAATGAAAATGACCTTATAATATAAATAAGTGACTTCCATCCTAGAGTGAGATCGAGGGGGTAAGGGGTCATCTTCATATAATATTCGTTAATTCATCTCAAACATCTCTGAAGTTTGAGTCACCTTGAAACTAGGATGTAACTAATGTTCATCCTGGTTCTCCAGTGACTGACTTTTTCAAAGACCCTACTGTTTTTTCTTTCCAAATTCCATAGCCATTGGCAAATGGTAGGCATTCGTTCCCCCAGAGCCCAACAGGGTAGCTGAAGCAAAGAAACATTCAGGGACTTGCTCAAGGCCCCAAAGGCAGCATGATCCCTGGAGGATCAGTTCTCTTGATTCCAAACCCAGAGCTAGCTCTTCTGTCCTTGAGGGGCTTTGGTTTCAGACCCCGACAGGGAGAACAAAAGAGATTTCAGTTGTCACATTGACACAGGCCCGAGCTGCTCTATTTTCTAACTTGGCTGGCTTTCCCTGTGTACTGTTTCACATCAAATACCTCCCCCCCACACCCCCCTCAGATGATTGGCTGAAATTAAATATCCCGAAATTACATTGAAGAGGGGGGCTAATACAAAATTTTAATCAAAATACAAGCCTAACAGTTCCCAGCCTTTGAAATTCGAAGCAGACATAGAGTCCGCAGGGATGCCTGACATGTTCTTGTTCTCAGGTGTGAAGTTAGCCAAGGAGGAAGCCTATTCCCTAAGACAATTATAAGTAAACCATCACATTGCAAACTCGAGATTTACAAATGCAGCTGGATTTTCGTTGCCTCTCCACAGTGTGCATGGGCATGGCAAACTAAAGGGAAAATTTTGCTGTGAACCCTAAAGAAAGGGACCTCTCGTGAAGGGGTCTAGGTGTCCTTGTCTATCCCCATTCTGCTTTCATCCCAGGCTTGCCGTCCTGGGTCTGACGATTAGACAGGAAAGAAAGAACAGGACAAAGAAGCTTGCTAGAGATCTGACAAGAGCCGCCTTGACTGCAAGAGGCGGGCATCTGGCGCCCCCTGGTGGAAGAAGTCCCCATCAGACAACATGAAAGATTTCTCCTTGGATTAGCTCTATAAATAGAAGGATGATTTATTAAACAGATTTGAGGCTCATTTGAGGCGCTGGGCTATGATTGCTTCAGGGCTCAAAAAAGGGAGTGCTTAGGACCCTGCCTCTTATACAAGCACCTGGACTTACTTAGCAAGTCACTAGCATGATCTACATTACAAGTGCATCGGACACTGTTGGCTCAACCGCTCCCAGCCAGGAGATGCCAAATTCCTCATATATAAAAGGAGCTTTAGTAACTCAAGCAAAATAAGCACACTTCCCCCCACCGCCTTCCCAGAGGCTGAGGCTGCAGGGTTTCTGGGAGGATACACAATACCTTGTTACAATCCATGTAATGTTTTAAAAAGTATCTATCTGACAGCCTTGGCTAAAGCTAGATCTTCTATCTCGATTACTTCAATATGTCACATCCATATCGCACCACAGCATCCAGGCTTTCAGAGCCAAGGCCTCTCTGTCTTGTCCAACCTTCCCATCTGGAAGCAATGAGCTTAATATTCTGGCTCTCCCCCCATAAAAACTATGTCACAAAAAAGTAGCAGCCTGTGAACTGCTTTATCCCCCCAAGACACACCAGAACTCTTCATTCTCTGCAAGTTCTATTCAGTTACATTTAGGACCATCCCCAGCTTCTCCCCTCCTTTGCTGCCCCTGTCTTCCAAACAACCTGGGATGCTCAGTGCCATACAAAGAGGACAGGAGTGAATTGACAATCATTTAAAATACTGAGAAGTCTTAGAGATTCCCTCTGGACGAATGTGTTTGCTAGAGAAGAAGCATCCCCTTGTAAGAACTCTACTGTCTCTGGTGACCAATCAGAGACCCAGCTTTGAAACCTCTTATACCTCCTCTCCCACTCACCTTACCTTCTTAAGCATTGCCGGAGATATGCAGTTTATGGTGACAAGGACCTTCCCAATTACTTGTATCTTATTCATTCATTTATTCACTTACTGAACTTTGATCAACTATGTGGCATGTCCCTTTCCATGTGCTCTGTTACATTGTGATGTCAGATGAGACCCTGGATCCCAAGAACCTGGGTTGTGAGAGACCAACTCCAACTTCAGAACAGTTAGAACAGTGGTCCTCAAAGCACAGTCCATGGATTACCACGATGTAGGAATCCGCTGGGTGCCTATGAAGCCTGCTTACTTCCTGGCCCCAAGCCAATGATCCTGCATGAGAATAATTGGAAACAAGGCCTAGGATTGTGCATGTTTAGTAAAATCCCCAAGTAAGAAACTTCTATACACATTAAAATCAGGAGACTTGCTGAGTTAGGTCTGATGAGGCAGCACATGATGAAGTGCAAAATGCGAGGAGAAACCATATGAACTGAAGAGAGCACTAAGGATTTTGCCTGGAAATGATATAATGCTTCTGCTCATCCCCAAGTCCCAGAGTTCTGAGAGGTTAGTGCGAGTGGAAATCACCCTCCAGCTGAGCTCCTAGAACTTTGGCTCCTTGACTGTCCTTCTTCAGTTGGAAATTTCTGTGGGCAGAGGCCAACCGTCCTCTGAGGAGTCCTTGGGGAAAGGAGGGAGCTGAAAGAGAAGCTCATCTAAGCACCTCATTTTATAGGGAGGACACCTAACCTATGAAGAGGAAGTAGGCTGCCCAAGGTCACACAGCCTCTCACAATACAGTTATTTAGGCTGATTCTTTGGTTTGGAGACATCAGCATTTGGGCATGAGCCAAGCCCATGTTTGTCAAGGCCCAATTTCTCCAACATCCTAAAGCAATGCCCATTCACTGACGTACACTAAAGCGTTGTAAAAAGTGCTCAGCTGAGAGCCATTTCACGATCAGGGCCTCAAGTGGCGATAGGCACAAAACCTGTTTCCTGAAATGCTGCCTTGTTGCACTGGAGCTAACCTCTTTTTGGCAAATTAGTCCATGACCTGGGAACAGTTAAATGAAACTGTAGGCACATCAAGAGGAGGTTATTTGTGTCTGTCTTTTTTTAGCCCGAGTCTCTGATGTGTTTATTTGGAAGCTTGGCTCGTGCTCAGTCTCCCACTACTTACGACTAATCTTGTGTTTTCTTTGAGCTACCTCTAAATCCATGTTGAATGAAAAATACTGCCTGATTTTGAAGTGCATGGTAATATAAAAAGAATCCCAAGGTTTATGATCTCAAATTTATTGTTAAATATATTTATTTCTCATTTTTAAGCTTTTTTTTCAGACTCAATACAGCCTAGAAAATTTTAATATGAGTCATGAAGAAGCAGGAATGAGAGTTGTTGTAGTGTTTCCTGGGGAACTCTTTGTCCTTCAAAGGAGATGTTCATGGAGGGTGTTCCTCAGTTATGGTCTCTTGAAAAGCCAGTTAGTTTTAAAGGGCAAGGGGCCTTGTCCAATTCACCCCTCTGTTCTTAGCACCTGACACTGTGTTTGGCTCGCAGGGGCATTCAGTATGTGTTGGCTGGATTAATGGCTACTGAGGTGGACATGAAGCCTGTGCCTCCATTCTTACTGGCATCTTTTGGAATGGATTTTTAAGAAGCTGAAATACTTTTATTATCTTCTTTTATGTCCATGAGACCAAGAAACTTATTATCAGGGAAATTTTTTAAAGTGTTCTTTTTAAAGCAGTTAAATATTTAGTCAAATATTCTGGAAATGACTAAGATGGTAGAAATATGCACATTCATCTGATATTTATTTTCCACTAGTTATAAAGCAAGATCCAGATAAAAATATATAAAGGTTCCTTTTTATAACAAACTTTTAAAAGTTAAAATAACCCTTTTCATCAGAACTGTCATTTTCTACCTATTTTAGGAATCTGGATTGGTCGACCTTTGGACACTAGAGTATTCTCAGCAAGACCTGGAGGATTTGTCATGTCCTAGTTTCCCAGGAACTAGGAAAGGTAGCATCTTGATACTTAAGGATGAGTCAGGTAGCAGAAGTCATAGTGTTTTTTCCAGGCTGTCCCTCCTTCCTCAGCCCTGTGGATTCTGTAATCTCTAAAGGATTGTGAGATGATGTGGGACAAGAATGGGAGGCAAAAGAAGAGTCAATGGAAGGGAGAAGGGAATCCACTCACCTTCACTCTCTTTTCCTGGCAACCCCTGGGACTAATACACATGTGCTCAAGAAGATATGTGCCGAGTCACCAAGGGCTTTCACATGCTATGAGATGGCTTTAGCTATATTCTCAACTGGAGTCACTTGAGGATCATATTTTGAAGCTACCAACACACCCTGTGATGGAGTAGAAAGAACATTGACACAAATATTGGTTCCCTCAGTATCTGGCTGTGTCCTCTACCACACCCTTGGATGTTATGTTTAATTGTTCCATTTGGTTGTGTACATTTTTTTTCTCACCTCCAATCAAACTGTGCACATCCTCCTGAACCAAAATACATGCTTCTCCCTTTCTTTGTCTAGTTCAGTGATGGGCACAGTAAGGATGCTTGCTAAATGTTCAGTAAATCCAAGAGATGACTCCACAGCCTGACCATGCCCATCTTTTGTGAGAATTCTCTCCATATTTCTCCAGGCAGAATACCTCTGGAAGACTTAAACAGACTTTAGGAACCTGCAGAGCCATGTCTATAGTTGACCCCTGAACTAACTATAAATTTTGAGATAATAGTTAAAACCCACAAAAGCTTCCTAGAAATGCTGCTAGACTACATTAGTCAGTTTAAGAATCACAAGATAAATATTTTGCACATTTTATCCTATTTATCAAGACCCTGCCTTCTGGGGCTGTGGTATTTCAAATGGTTCAACTCCTGCAGGGTTAAATCGACTCCATTTGGGTTCACTCTAAACAAGTTCACATTCCAGCCTCACAGTCTCTGACTCACACATGCAGTCCTCAGCATGCCTCAATGCACCTTTCACATTGGAACCGTCCATCAGACATTAATGTGACGGGACCATCACCAGACAAGTTCATTTTGCCATTAATATCCTGGAATAAGGACATCGAATATACACATCCTGAGATTTAATCTGTAAACAGAGCCACAAGCGTCTGGGAGAAGGAGGTGTGTTTATCCTTCATTACTGCTACTTCCATAAAGTTAGATGGGTCTATCTCTGGCACTAACCAGAGACGTTTTCTCAGTGGTTGGAGGGCAAAGCCTGAGATGACATTTTGACCTGCAATCTCTGTGCCTTGATTGCTGATCCCAGAAATGGAGTTCCAAGGCTCTCCAAGTTGCCTGCAAACCTCACTTGGAGAGGCCCCGAAGGCCAGTGGCGGTGCAGTTGCGTTTGGCGAGGTTTATTTCTAGTCACCTCTGCAGAAGATGCATGTGGCTGACACCTTCCCTTTCTTCCAGGAAGTAACAAAGGCACCATTGTCAGAGCTATCCTCTGAAATCCCAGGATTCCAAATCTGCTGCCCACAGCCATCACTCCAGGGTGTAAGATCCGAAGCAAATTTGAAGAGTATAGTTATCGTTTCTGAACTATTGAAGTAAGTGGGAGACTTTGACAGTTTGAGTCACTCAGACCAAATCATTTCCAGCTTCATCTTTTCCTTCCTATGCCAAAAAATAGCCTGTGCCATTCGCTATAAGAGCAATAGCTTCTGTTTCTTCTACCCAGTTCAGTGCAGGCTTTCTGGGACTCCAGCTATTAATTCGGCATTAGAGACATTAGAAGGCAGAGAAACTTATTTTCTCAAAAGAAAAAAAAAGAAGGAGAGAGAAAGGAAGCTAAAACAACTGTTTGAGATAAGGGTGAAGCATTGCTTTAGAAGCTGATTTTGAACAGATTTCCTCTCCTTAAGAAGAGAAGACTCAAACTAGCAGTCAGACAACACATTCAACTCTCGGAGGTATTTTGTTTGGCCCCATCAGGGTTGGCCTGGGGAGTCCCTTTGAAACCAAGGCATGCCTTTGGCTCTCAGACACTTATTATTTCTACAAATTTGCCCTCTAACACCCAGAGGGAGACACACTAAAGCCTGGGAAGGATATTAACTCTTGGTGGCACTGTGGTGTCACTGTTTAGAGAGAGACAGCTCCAGGAGCGATCCAGTGCAGAGGCCCTCTAGTAGGGGTGTGTGTGTGTGTGTGTGTGTGTGTGATTATTTATTGCTGCTGCCTCTGCTCCTTCACAAGTGCTCTGATTGTCCAAACCATGCCCCACTGTCAGACACTCCCAACACACACCACCCATACACACACACACACACGCACACGCACACGCACACACACACACACTTTCTCATTATCCAGTGGTAACAAGGAGTTACAACTGAGGGTGGCCAGTCTCTTTTGGTACAATTCATGTTCTTCTGTTTATCATATTCATGCACATTTATCTGCCTGGTCCTGTTGACACTGGACTCTGCAACCAGCCTTGGTATCTGTTTTGTTTTATAGCCTCCAGATGTGTCTGTTCTCTCTACCCCTGGAAAGACTTTGAAAGTCATGGTAGGAGATCTGGTTTGGGACGAAAGCTAGTGCAGCAGGTGACTCATACCCACCCACATCCAGATACCTCCAGCCTATTACCTCTGACCACAATTCCTAGTCCCCTATGAGGGCTGAAGAACAGAAACCATCTCACTGGTGGACACTCCATAGTTAATATCCTTTCTGACCTTCTGTGATCAAAAGACATTCTGTTTCTTCAGAGATGCTGGAAGTTCCCTATGGAGAAAAAATATTATCATTTATCTCTCATCTTTGTGCACTCTTAGGCTAGCAGAGCTTTTAAAAACTCAAGGGTTCTGCTCATAATCACAAACCAAGGAAAAAGCAGCTGGGAATACAGCCCATAGAATTGTTCCCAGGAGTTGAGACTCTGGCTCCTGTAGATTGCACCTCACACATGCACACCCTGTCTGTATGCACTTAGAGCACATTCTTAGCCAGAGTGAATCTGATTATCACAACAACCCCAAGTAGTCACTAGTACAAGTGTTATGATTTTCCCACAGTATAGATGACAAGATGGAATGACTTGTCTAGAATCATCCAGTGGGTTAACAGTGGGGCTGGGACCAAGAATCCCTTTTGTGTTGCTTCTTCCATTATTCTTTGCAATTTGCAATGCAACATTTTAGGTATTAAGCATTCCAAACAAATCAAATAAGTCTACTTGATTTCAAGCTAAAGCTAGAGTTCTTATCTATAGAAATGAAGAATAATTTACAAATTTGCTATTTGTTTTTAAAAATTGTACTAATAGTTTAAATGATCAGTGAGGATGAGAATGGCCAATGGTGGGGGGAGGGGTGGTGAGAGGTAAGGCAAAAAAAAAGGAATGATTTAGACACGGGAATCTCATTATTTGAACTTTTTGAATTACAATTGCACAACCATGTTAGCAGAAATTGGAGTAATAACAATGTTATGAGGCCACAGTTTTTGGTATCTAGTAAGAGCCACACTGTGCAATTTTATCTAGGCTGTCACATTTAATTCATGTAGTCTCACATCTGTGTGAGAGAGGTATTATTACTCCCATGCAGTAAATAATTGCTATTTAGCTTTGGGTTATATTTTAATAGGCCAGAATGTATCAAGAACCCCTTGAATATCTTTAAAAATTTTTTAAAAATCAAATAAAACAGCTATCAGACACAGAAAGACAAACACCACATGATCTGACTTATATGTAGAAGCTAAAAAAAAACTCATAGAAGTAATGAGTAGAAAGGTGGTTATCAGAGTGGGGGTTGGAGTTGGAAAGGGGAAATGTTAGTCAAAGGACATACGTTTCAGAGAGACAAGAACAAGTTCTAGAAGAACATACATTTCAAATAGACAAGAAGAACAAGTTCTATTTACAGCATGGCGACTACAATTAATAATTATGCATTGTATATTTCAATAATCCATGGAAGATTGATGGTACATAATATGTATATCTAAATCAGGAGGAAATAGATGTGGGTGCATATTTAATATTGTCTAATATAGATATAAACATATGTATATATACAGATATATATCTCATTCACATGCATATTCACACATGTGCATGTAAAATACCAAAACTAGTAAAACAGTTATCATCTTTGGGTGTTTAATAATTTTCTCATTTATTTTATTTTGTTTCTCAAATTCTTGTCAAAAGGAAATGTATAGCCGGGCTCGGTGGCTCAGCCTGTAATCCCGCGCTTTGGGAGGCTGAGGTGAATGGATTATTGCCTGAACCCACGGATTTGAGACCCGCCTGGGCAGCGAGACCTCATCTCTACAATAAATCAAAAAAACAGCCAGGTGTGGTAGTGCATGCCTGTAATTCTGGCTACTTGGAAGGCTGAGGAGGAAGGATTGCCAGAGCCTAGCAGGTCGAGGCTGTGGTGGCTGGGAGTGGCCACTGCACTCCAGTTTGGGCAACAGAGTGAGATTCCAACTCAAAAAAAAAAAAGAAATTTATATAGTTTATAAATATAGCTTTATATAGTTTATTGTTATCAAAAATTATAAAATCTATCTTACATATCAAGGACATGAACTTCTTTCTGATCCTAATTGTTAGAAACTATAAAATCCATGTAAAACAGCCATTCTTTCCTCTTAAACCCTGTGCATACCTGGAGCCACAACCCTGAGATTATCCCAACATATCTAAGATGTCAAGCAATAAGAAAGTTTCAGATTAAGTAGTATGGCAGATTCGGTTAGTTGAATGCATTATCCTTCTGAAACCACCTAAAATGCTGTATAAAAATGTATTTTTATATTACAAATACAGAAGAGCTGATAACATAGTAAGAAATTATCTGGTCAAAATCTATATACAGGCAGGAACCCAAAAGAGTAAGGAAACCCCCATGACTGCTTTCTCTTGAGAGTATTATTAAAACACAGTGTGGAGACCAGACACCAAAGACCAAGTTTTCCTAGGAGGAGAGTCTGCTAAGCAACACATGCAAAACTGAGATCCAACCAGAAACAAACCCATTTTGCTTAATCCCGCAAATAAACCTGTGTTTCTCCTTCCCTGAGGAGGCCATAGAGAAATCTGCCTTAGTACTGAGAAAATAAAGTCTGTAAGTAACCACAAATTATCTCTAGCACATACTGACAGTCTAAATTTATGATAATTGTGCTAAAAAAAAAAAAACCTTCAAAACTTTTGTCGATTAATTGCAGAAGCAAATGTCAGTATTCTCTGGAGGAAAACACTATCACTCTGTCCTTGAAGAAGGCCCAGAAATAATTTTCCAAATAAACAGATAAGCTCACAATTAAAGCCAAACAAAGAATCAAGAAACTATAAGTAAGAACCAGCAAAGAAAGGCAGTAGTTTAATAAATAATTATTACTATTGTGTTTAAATACATTAAAAGAAAATTTTAAAATGTCTATGAGCCAGGCTTGGTGACTCAGCCTGTAATCCCACGCCTTTGGGAGGCTGAGGTGAGTGGATTGCCTGAGCCCGCGGGTTCGAGATCCACCTGGGCAGCAAGACCTCATCTCTACAATAAATCAAAAAATCAGCTGGGCGTGGTAGCACATGCCTGTAATTCCAGTTACTTGGAAGGCTGAGGCGGAAGGATCGCTGGAGCCCAGCAGGTCGAGGCTGCGGTGGCCGGGAGCGGCCACTGCACTCCAGTCTGGGCAACAGAGTGAGACTCCAACTCAAAAAATAAATAAATACATAAATACATAAATAAATAAAATAAAATAAATAAAATGTCTATGAAATGAGAATTCATAAAAAGACAGTAGATTTAATAAGAAATAGAAATTCTAGAAATAAAGAGGCAATAATTGAAATTAAATATCAATAATTAGTTTTAACCACAGATTAGAAACAGCTAAAAACAATAATTAATTAATTGTAATACAGGCTCAGAAATTATCTGGATTATAGCATAGTGAAACAAAGAAATGCGAGATGTGATAGAGAAGTTATGAGACATAAATGATTAAGCAAAATTGTCTTAGTATATTTCTGACTAATAGAAGGAGAGTACAGATCAAATATCTAAAAGGAAAAATCTGAAGATACAACAGCTTAGAACTTTCCAGAACTGACAAAAGAATGATCTAAATATTCAAGAAATTCAATGAATCAAAAACAGAATAAATTAAAGGAAATCCAACTTAAATATATTATAGGAAAACTGTTGAATACCCCAAAAGATTTAAAAGCTGAAATGTGGTGGTGGTGCTGGTGGGGGACATGGAAAGGAAAATTATCTTTAAGGAAATGACAGCATCACAGCTGACTTTGGAACAGCAACAGTCAGATCCAAAATAGATGGAACAATGTCTTTATTTTATGTGTTTGTGTGTTGGAGGGTGTGTGTGGAGTACTTCCATCCTCAAATTCTCTGTTCATAAAACATATCTCTCAGAAATGGAGGCAAAACTAAAACATTTTCAGGCAAAGTAAAGCATAGATTTTACCTCAGGTAACTCTCACTAAAGGAAATTCTGAAAAATATATGTCCCACAAAAAGGAAACTGATGCCAGATAAGTCTAAGCTGTAAGATGGAATAGAAATAATGAAAGTGGAAATATGTGAATATATTTTGGCAAACAACATTTTAGTCTATTTAGAGTGCTGTAACAAATTAGCATAAACTGAGTGGCCTATAAACAACATGAATTTATTTCTTAGGGTTCTAGAGATTAAGAAGTCTAAAACCAAGGTTCTAGGAAATTTGGAGTCTGGTGAAGACTCACTCTCTATTCTATAGATCATGTCTTTTTGCTGTATCCCTAGCTAGCAGAAGGGCCTAGATGGTCCTCTGATGTCTCTTTTATAAGAGCTCTAATCCAGTCATGAATGCTTCACCCTGACAACCTAATTACTTGCCAAAGATCCTACCTCAAAATACTATCAGATTGGAGATTATATTTCAACATATAAATTTGAAAGAGGACATAAATATTCAATCCATAGCAAGTCCTGCCTGTATAAACATATAATAATGTCTGTGGCTTTAAAAGACCAAAGTAAACATTCAAGTTAGAATGTGGATAACTGGAGTCAATATGATCTAAATTCTTGCCTCGTGCAAAAAGAGGATAAAAATATTAATTTTAGACTTTTATAAATTTAGTACTTATGCTTTAATTTTATGGCAGTTACTAAAATCCTAGAAACAGTGTATTTGCTAAAAAGTTAAAAATATTGAGATGATAAAAATTATCCCATGAAAGTTACGACAGAAAAAATAAACTCAAGATAGGAGAATTAGTAAAAAGACTAAAACTAGGTGAAATATATAAATCTACATGTGACATGAAATATAAATGGAATAAATGTTCTAATTAAAAATAAGGAGTATTCATATGAAAATATTCATATGAAGAATTTTTTATTAGAGACATGTATAAACCATAAGGACAGAAGTACTTCAAAGTAAAAAAAAAATGGGAAATAAATACTGACCACAGAAACTGATGTACTTATACTAATATTGGACAAAATAGACTATGTATATGGCAAAGTGTATGAAATATACACTACACATTGCATCATTTTATAATGATAAATATTATATTTACTAAGAAAATGTAATAATTCTAAATTTGTAAATGTTCAATAATACAGCTTCAAAATATATTTTGCCAAAATTGACATAATTACCAGAAAAAAATAAATTCATAATTATAAGGGGAGATTTTTACACACCTTTCCCAGTAACTGATAAGCCTAGTCCCTTTTCTCAAAAAAATCAAACAAAATTGGATAAAAGAACACTTTATTATTTTTTAAAAAGTCTTAATAACAAAAACTGAAAGAGGAGATCATTAATCTGAAAGAGAATTTGTATTATTAAAACCCTGCTACAAATATAATTAAAGTTGAAAATTTTCTCTCTGAGTTTCTTACTGAGACAAGGAGAGATGCTATTCCTTCTTTTTTTCAACGATTGCTCTGAATGTTAAAAATAGCGTGATTAAGCAATAGAAAGCATACCAGTGTTAAGGATTAGACAGGAAGAAACAAAATTGTCATTATTTTCTGATGAAATAATTAAATATGTAAAAATTCAAAAGAATCTACTGATAAATTATAAGAAATGTTACTGGAATTCTAGATATATTAATATATATTTAGTCAGATATATGATTTTTGAAAAATATGTATATTACACATACATATTAGTTATTGCCACATTTATACATTTTATATTATATATGTATATATTTACTTGCAGTAAATTCCTAGAAGATGAAATTTTAAATTACACAATTTATAATATCAGAATATATAAAATATTTGAACATAGTCTTTGTAAAAGTAGTGCAAAACTTTTATTATGAATCTTAGATAAGAGTTGCAGAAGACTTATGTAATCAGAAGAGTATATTGCATTTATGATATTTGGAAGGCAATATGTTTATAATGTCTATTCTTCTCAAATTGGTTTATAGAGTCAGTGAAATGTCAATCAAAATCCTCAAAGAAGACTATGTGTGTTTTTTGTGTATGTAACTTGACAAATTGTTTCTAAGTATATGCAGAAAAGCAAAGAGATAAAAGTGACAAAGACATTCTAGAAAAATAATAGATTGGAAATATTTGCCTTAATGAAAATAAGCACTTTCTGTGAAGCTATAATAAGTAAGACTGTGGTACTGGGGTAAGACAAGGAAACAGCAAAAAATACAACTCAGAAGAAAAATCATGTGTATATGAACACTTGAACTATGATAGAAGTATCATTTTATTTCATCAAGGAAAGTATAGTTAGTCTTTTCAATAAATGATGGCTAAATAATTATCTAACAGATGAAAAAATGAAAATGGACCATTACCTTATTTTATGTTCAAAATTATTGAATATTGTTTAAATACATAAATAAAAAGATAAAAGTATATACATGTTTTCTATAATATTGGGCTGATGCATAATTTTGTAGCATTTGTTTTTGGCATGGCAACACTGTGGTTTTGGGAATTTATCACTTGTCATTTGCAGACTTGAAGACCTGAAGAAAATTAGAGCTATTTGTGGTCTAAAAAAGATGGAGTTTCAAGTGGGAAAAGATGAAAGCTTCTGATGTATTCTTGTGTTGGAATTTAACAGAGGGGTAAAGCCAGTGAAGGCGTCTGAAAACATTTGTGCCGGGTAAAAGGAGAATGCCATTGAAGAAAGCACAGCAAGAAAATGATTTTATCGTTTCAAAGAGGGCCAGTTTGACCTGAGTGATTCTCAACATTCAGAAAGACCATCGAGCTTTGATGAATACTGTTTAAATGCTTTAATCCACAATAATTTGCATTCCATGGGCAAGTGAGAAACGCTATGAACTCATGCATCAAACCTATAATAGAATATCTTCTGGCTACTTGGAAGGCTGAAGCAGAAGGATCGCCAGAGCCCAGCAGGTCAACGCTGGGGTGGCCATGAGTGTGCCACTGCACTCCAGCCTGGGCAACAGAGTGAGGGGGAAAAAAAAAAAAGACAATAATTTATAGTAGTCATAAAAGAAGCAATCAGTATTTGAAATCTATTAAAAAATAAGAATATGTATCAAAGTATCACAGCTAAAAAGATAACTCTAAAAGAGTAAAACTTGAAGCCATAGAATTGAAAAGCAGCACACAGAACTGACAAATAGCAATCACCTAGAATATGCAAAGAACTATCTACAGCCTCAAGAAAAAGAGGGTAAAAGTAACATAAAACACAATGAAAAGATATGAACTGGTCTTTCTAAACTGGCCATAGGCTTATTAAAAATTGCTCACCTTCAGTGGCAATCAGGAGGGTGGAGATGTTATAAAAATTGGACTGTGGTGATGATTACATGACTCTGTGAATTTACCAAAAATCATTAGTTATGCATTTAGAATGGGTGGATTTTACAGTACATAATTATACCTTAATAATACTGCAAAAAGAAAGAAAAAAACCAGTAAGGTAGTTATACTTATATGAACCAAGTTTGACAACATGATGATAGTTTTGTAAGGTGGGTAATGGGTAAAAAGGATTCATTATACTGTTTCTTCTGTTTATGTTTGAAAATTTTCATAATACAAAATTTTTAAAAATTTAAAAAAGAAACCACAATATGAGGCTGAATGTCAAAAAATGTCAAAAGTTGGACAATACCAACTTTGAGAAGATGTTTCATTCACTGCTGTTTGGAGTGTAACTGGATACAATCACTTAGGAAAACAGTTGGCATAGCCTCCTGAAATTGAAGATTCATCTATCCTATGATGCAGTCTTTCTACACTAGTTGTACATACTAGAGAAACTCTTGTGCATGTGTACCAGAGGACATGTATGAGCATATCCACAATGACTGCTACTGGAAATAACACAGCTGTTCACCAGCAGTAGAATGGCTAAATGCATGATAGTATATTCATACAAAGATATTCTATACAGAAGATAAAATAAGAAACCGCATCTACGTGCAATAATATAGAACACTCTCCAAAAATAATCTTGAACAATGAGCAAATTAAGACAAAAAAATATAATTTATTTTGTAAGAAGTTGAAAAAAAACTAAACTAAATTATATTTTTAAGAAAAAATATGTAAGCATTGAAACTTTTTAGGAAAAGAACGAAATGATGATAATGATAGAATAGTCGTTACCCCTAGTGGATGAGAAGAGGATTGGAATTGGGTGGAGGCAGACTCAATGTGGCTGGGGTTCTATAGATGTTCTGTTTCCTGACCTGGGTGCTGTTTTCACAAGCATGTTTCCTTATAATCACTCATTAAATTTTGCATCTATATTTTAAAATACATATCTTTACAATCTGCAAATGTACTGAACAAAGAAAAGGAGGGATGAAGAGAAGGAAAAAAGAGGAAACAAGGAAGAATAAAGAAGACAAATAATGGAACAGATTTAACTGATGAAAATTCCAGATTCATCCTCCACTAGAGTTGGTCTCTGAGCTGTTGGGGTTTGCTGACTGCTTGGATGATTGGATGTGCCATACACAGCCTGGATACCTTCTTCTGTACCCTGAAGTTGCCAATACAATGAAAATGTCAAATGTCAGATTCCCTGCTGACCTTAACCTTTCACCTCTGATCTAGATACTCAGAGATTGCAAGCTGAGGATGCCTTGGATTTCAAGAACTTGAGCCTGCACTTTGCTTCAAGGAAGAACAGCTAATGTTTTACCCTCAGGCAAAGAGGAAACCTGATTTCTTTCCCCTGACCGCATCTCAGAATGTCGAGTTCCAGCCGTTAAGATCTCTCCCCTGCTGTAATCTGCTAATTAAGAACATGTTCCGTCACCTCTTTTTTCCCTTTTTTCCTTCTTTCTATGCTCCTTCCTTACTTTTTTCCCTCCCACTGTTCCTTTCACAACACTGCATCATTTCTGATTGTCCTGTTTTGTGGTATAGCTCAGCAAGACTTGACACAGAGAAGAACTGTCACAGCCTTTGTATTGCTTTGACTACTTCTCTACTACCAGTATAAAGAGACAAATACCATTATCTTCCAGAATTTCAAGATGTGAAGGTAATTTATTTTAGACTCCAGAGAACTGAAATTATTCTATACATGTTTTAACATAACTTGCAAAATCATCCACTTTCTCACTAACATAATTTGGAAATAAACGGATCTGAGGCCAATGTGAGGAAAGTGGGTATAGTTCCATGTCCTTCTAGAGCTTCCAGCATTGAGGAACAAAATTATTGAACCAACCAGTCATACTCAAACCTCAACTGACCATAATAATCAAGTGAGTGTATGAGTGTCCATGATTTTTAACATGGGGATAATATTAAAATAATTTAAGAACATTTCACTGTATAATAGATACATTTCATTCCTAGAATTTGCTCCAGCTAAAATAAAAATGATAATAATCCTACTAATTATTAAGCCACTACTATATGTAAGGCATTGTACTAGTTGCTTGCTATACACTGTTCAATAAAATCTTCAATAGTTATACATGTATGCATTTTTTTCTTTGAAGACTGAACAGAATTGAACTGATAGTCCATATGGTAAAAATTTTCATATAGCTTAATCTTCATACAATTTAAGTACAGATGTTTATCAACTGACCAGAAGTCTATGATGAACTCTTCTCTATGGGGTGAATATTGCAAGGTTGTTTCCCCTCAAATAGAAAATTTTACAATTGTGTCTTGAATGTTTAACTAAGTCTAGAATATTACCTTAAACAAAAATCAAAATGTAAAATAGAGATAAGGTTGCATCAGTCACAGGAACATTGAAGATGATGAGATGAAGCAGCAGGTATGGAGATAAATGTCTACAATAATTGCATGTTATTGTCAGAAACCACTAGCAATAACTTCCAACCCCAGTAACACCCTTTGCTTATCAGCTTGAAATGTGGAAATGGGTAGATCACTAAAAGTCTATGTAGAAAGGACTTGTGTCAGTGGTGTTTCTCATTTGTTTTAAAATTCTGTCATTTTTTCCAAAACCCCTCCAGGGAATCTCCCACACCAAAAACTAAGCTCAAGGAAAGTTTTGCTTCTTGCAATTTAGCAGTTTTGAGTTTTTCGTGCACGGGCGCCACTCCACCCCATCCCACTCCATCCTAAATTGAGTTTGAGGCTTTTTTGTTTTCACTCTTGCATAACATGAAAACGAGTGAACACATTTTACTCAAAATTTCCATTTCCAAATCCCCTAAGTGGTGTGAAAAATCCTGGAAAATATCAGAGCAAAAGAGGACGCTAGGAAAAACCAGGACAAGTGGAAACAGCAGTGAAAGATGTAACATAACGTCTATGTCAACACAATCAACGTTGCCCAAAACTGTCTGCTCTGCAGTAAGGCTGGGCTGCTAGGGAAGAACCACAACTCACCTCTGCTTCATAGTGATGGGCAGAAAGATCCCTGTGCTTATCCACAGCCCAACATGCCTCTACATTGTCCCATGGTCACGCCAGGCCCAGTGCCTCCAGTCCATCATATGGGCAAGATACCATGAAAGTGAAGTCCCCAAAGAATATTGGCTCTAAAATAAAACATTAAAAAATGGAAAATTGAAGTTAATATGGTAAAATATGTACAAAATAAAACATTTTGTTAACTAACAAATTAGAACTCACATAAATATATTTGCATACATGTATACATATATGATACTTATATATGCATATGAATGTGTATATGTAGGGATATCCACAAACAAATATGCATATGTATGCAACATTTAAACTGAGTTGTGAATACATTTTAATATGCTTGATATAGTGTGGCTTGAGATTCTTAAAGTACAATCTTTGAACAGCCCTACAATGTTTGTATGTGTACAACATACAAACATTGCATTCATTATTCCTTCATTTAAATGAATAAACTTGCTATCTATGCATCACTTGAAGTTAAATAGGCTCATCTCTATGCATAGTTCATGAAGGTATATCCCTTTTTTTAAAGGAACACAAAAATGCAGTTGAGGAAATCAGTCATTTCAGAACAAGATAAATTCTGGTATAACATTAAAAAGATGATTGGTAAATGACTGATATAAATGGTTAGAAGAAAGAGAAAGGTGATTCTGGGACTGCCCCAGCAAAGACCACTTGAAGAAGCTAGGTCCTGGGTTGGGTCTCAGAGTAGGACTGAAGAGGCAGGTAAAGGAAGAGGGGTATGTGGTTGAATTGAGGGAAGGATGGGGCAGGCAGAGGATGAGTCATGAGGTAGGGGTTATGGTCTAAATATCTTTAGTGAACTTGGGTGATTATATTCATAGAGGACACTTACAAGGAATTTAAGCTAGAAATATTTGAAATATTCAATGATGTTAATATTAGTTATTTAACCTATCATAAGTAAAATTTGGTCTCCCCACCCACAGAGTCCAGAGAACTAGTGATACCTGAAAGAGCAGCCAGTAATGGAGGAGCCGCTAAGGGACATCCCCCTCCCACCGCCCCCCACTGCTAAAACAAGAAGATATTCAGGGTTTAAACCAGTTACTTCTTTATCCTATTCTGAGAGGTCTTCAGAAATCCTTCTTAAGTGATTTCCAGGCACCATGACATAAGGATGGGATAGATAATCGAGGGAAGAGAGACTTCTCAATGTAACCTTCTATTGGCATGCTTTCCCCTTTTGTTACACTTTTCTCTTAGTGATTATCTTATTTTCTAAAGAAAGAATAACGTTTTTATCTTATCTGCCACCACATTTTGCTTATATTATTACATAATGAGTACCTACTTCCTTACATCAGCGTGATTTCAGTGCACATGCTAATCTCCCACTGGAATGTGAGTTCTGTGAACAAGGGGGTAGTAGTGAAGACGTCTCAGCTATCATGGTATCCTCTATACCTAGCACAGAGTCTAGCCATTAGCAGGTGCTGGGTAAGAAGAATAAATGGAAAAAAATCAGATGAATAAATGAGAAAAACAAAAATGCACACCCCTACAGTAATATATGTATATACGTGCACGTGTACATAAAAAGAGAGAGAGAGAGAGAAACTTCAGGTTGGTACAAGCTTCCAAAGTAAGAGATACAATTTCCTTTATTTTTGCAAAAGAAGTAATAATGCCGATATTTCCACTTACAGAAATTGTGAACTACAATTCAAATACCCAACTGAATATAATAATGAACTCTTGGTCCTACCTGCAGCAGTGGTCTTTGTTCTTGTTTCTGATTACAGAAATAATGAAATTAGTACCCTGCTAAAGGAGAAGTTTCAAAGACTGCAAATGGGTCTATAACCAGCATCCCCAACAATTGCTTTTGGAATTTCAGTAAGTCACTTGTTTTCTCTTGGAGAATTAATTTCTCCTCTTTGAAACTCCAACAAGTGCTATTACTATTTATAGCAGTCACTGAAAGGATAATATGCATAACACCCTATTAATTGTTAAACATTATAAAAATATAAGAGAAAAATATTATTTTGCCTCAAATTTAAAATTATTTACTCCTTAACACTCTCCAAAGTGTTATATAAAAAGGAAAGAAACATTTCTTACAGAATAAAAACCCTGAAGAGAGCTCAGTGCTCTGGAGGGTACTTCTTCTTTTCTGATGGTTTCATCTAGAACGTTCTTGCATATCCTGGGTACAAACTCAATAAGATTTTGAAAACAAAGAAATTACCTAGTCCAACCTCTAGTCATTCCTGATAAGGAAACAATGAAAAGGGTTAGTCTAAGTTCAGAGAGCAGGATTCTTCAACTGGGGATCGGAACATGCCTGGACACACCTCTTCCTCCTTGGCCACACTGCACTCTTGAGAAAACGTGCAATATTTTTGCATTCAAGTTTGCTCATGTTTTCCTTTAATCAGCTTCCTATATGAACAAGAAGTATGGCTGCACGTTTTGTGGGAGGAGGCTGAGGCCAAACAATCCTTTTACCTGCTTTTACAGTATGCACCATGTAATTAGGGTGATGGAGGTTGAGATGTAGAACCCAACTGAAAGATGATAGGTTTTAGAATTAAGCTTGGGTTTGAATTCTGACTTTTACCCAATCTCATGCTCACACCCCCTAAACACATACAACTTACTTGCTTCAAAATCATGGAAAAGTTGTTTAAGTTTTCTCAGTTTTAGTTACTTCTTTAAATGGAGGAAATTGATACTAATCACTAGAGTTTTGCTGAGGACAGTTAATTGAGTTCATATTCACAAAGCATTTAAAACAGTGCCTGGTACATAGATGTACACAGTACCTGGTTCATAGAGGTACTCAGTCAATTGATTTTGTTGTTTAGTTGTAATAGTATCATTAAAGAGTTTCATGCTATACTCCATAGCTCTCCATTTTATTTAATAATGGGATAGTAAAATAATTACTAGAAAAGAGAGAGAAATGAAAAAAAACAATTAGAAGCATTATAAACAATCTCATCTAATTTTGGCTAGTTTCTAAAATGAGTTTTTGTTTTTTTTTAAGGTTCGCCACTAAATGCTTTTATGGTTATACAAAAGCATGGAAAGAGGATTTTGGATTCAAAAAAGCTTGTTAACAAGCTATGAATAGGAAACAAGATCTGTAGATGATAACTAATGCTACTGTGACAATGGCTTTGTACAAAACTGAGATAAATTCAAATTTGAATAGATGAATTAATATTCTACATGCATACAATGCAAGAAATTTAGTAGACACAAATTCATGATGATCAGTTTTAGATAAACTACTCAAAGATGAAGGGGAGGATTCTTTAAGTTGTTCCCAGAAAGCATAGGAGATCACAATCTACCAGTGAGTATAAAATGTCATGGTACTAACATGATCGTTGTCATGTGTGCTGGGTGATATATCATACAGAACCCGTGAGGGAGAACCTTCCATCTGACTCATGTGTTAGTTAAATACAAGCAACAGATTTAGGTATGGCCCTGGTTCTTACATGTAGACAAACAGCTGTTCTTCAGATATAAGAAACAAATATGAGTGAAAGGATTGAAAACAACGGTTCAATGGGCCATGTGTAATCAGGTATAAGCTTTGGTGCATAGTATCTGCTTTGAAGAAGCAAAGTGTTTCTTTGTAGGCTCTTTGCTTGGAATATGATATATTTTACTTTTCTTAGTGGATTGTTTACAAATATGTTTGGCTACACATAACAGCAACAACATTTCAGAAGTTCTCTGTCTCTCTCTCTCTCTCTCTCTCTCTCTCTCTCTCTATATATATATATATATATATACATATATATATGTAATTATTTGCTTATTAGTTAGAAAAAGAAAGTTGTTTCGGGTAGGTATGATTGCACTAAAGTCAGAAATTTAGTCTAACTCTTTTTATTTTCCACCTTTTTCACATAAAGCTTCCATCCTCAAGTTTACTTCATGGCCATAAGATATGAGCTATAGCCCAACTCTCCGATATGCACTTCAAACAGCTGGAGGGAATAAGAAAGAGCTCAGCTGAGTTGCCCTTAGAGCTTTGCAGGAAGCTCTGCCCAACTCTCCTCAGCCTTCCACTGCCTTGACATTATTGCCTTTTTAGCTCATTGGCCCTTTATAGCTGCAAAGGAGGCTGGGAAATATAATTTACCATACTGAATAAAGTCGGGTGTATTAGTAAAGGAAAGTTAATATTAAATAGGCAACGAAGTCTCTTCTACAATTGTGCCTCCCAGCTAACATTCAAACTGAACTTAACTGGTGGAGATGATTTCATGAAACTAGAGACAGAATTTCCTTTATTTGTAAAAAAAAAAAAAAAAAAGTAATATTTCTGGCCAACATTTATATATTGATTTACGGTTTGCAATCTTCATATATATGACCTATTTGATTCTCATAGCAATCATAAGAAAAAAATATTTTGTGGACATTATTAAAGAATGAAATAAGCTAAGAAAAGTTTAATACCTTGTTGGAGACTAACCAGTTAATAAGTGGATGGGCAAGATTGAAACCAGATCTGATTAACGCCAAAGTTTGCATTCTTTTGTCTGAAAGTTGATTTGTAAGATGTCAAGTCCCCCTATTTATTTTTAACTAGTAAGTTATGATTTTTCATTTATTCTATCCTTTATTTTTAGCCAACTATTTTTAAGAGGTTAAGAAAAATCAAAATCATTTGATCTCGGGTAGAGAAAGGAAGGAAAGGAAATCAGGTAAGAAAATCAACTCACATGCATTATTTAGTGACTTCTTTTTAAATGAATGACCTTAGTTTACCCTCTCAGCAGCTGTGTTGAGTAGGTAATGCCAGTTCACAGACAAGAAAACTGAGATCAGAGCGGTGATGAAACTCTTGCAAGCTCATTCTGTTCGTAGATGATAGATGGAGAATTGAATACCGCTCTTTCTGACTCCCTAACTAAATATCAATTATATTCACATCTAAAAATATTTGAAAGGTTGTTTTCTGATTATTTATCCATATAGAAATGTGCAATTTAAAACACAGTAAAGTAGGAGCTATGTCACTTACAGAGTATAACTTCTGAATAATAAGAGGAAAATCAAAGGAAGAATAAGAGCCTGTGAAAGGTATGAAGGGTTTGTTACTGGCTCGTTAGGAAATTCTCAAATGACTCTTTGTCCTGAGTGGTTTAAATATGAATTTATTTTATTTTTATTTTTTTGAGTTGGAGTCTCACTCTGTTGCCCAGGCTGGAGTACAGTGGCATGCTCACAGCCACCGCAGCCTTGACCTGCTGGGTTCAGGTGATCCTTCTGCCTCAGCCTTCCAGGTAGCTGGAATTACAGGCACGTGCCATCACACCCAGCTAATTTTTTAATTTATTGTAGAGATGAGGTCTTGCCAAGTTGCCCAGGCTGGTTTCAGACCTGTGGACTAAGGCAATCCTCTCACCTCAACCTTCCAAAGTGCTGGGATTACTGGTGTGAGCCACTGCACCTGACCCATCCGTTTATTTTAAAGACAAGAGCTGCTTATGGTTTTCTCAACTGACTTTTTCTAGTTTTACATTCACCATAGTAATAGCTATCATTGAACATTTTTACCATATGACTAAGGTCACTAAATGTTGCATGAGATATAATTATATATAGTTTATCTTAAATTCAAATTTAATGAAGATTCTGTATTTGTATTTGCTAAATCTAGCAATACTATATGTGATAGATATGCATATATCTTCATTTAACTCTTGCAACAACTCTTGGAAGAGTTAGATAAGGTGATGGATATCTAGAAAGATTATCCTGAATATTACACAATTACAATATGAGGATTAATGCTCATATATGATTGCTCCAGAGTCTATGGTCATAATATATTTTCTCTAGGGCTGCAAATAACAACAACCTTGACATTCTCTAATAATTAAGTAACTTAACTATTGATTAAACTTTTCTAATAGAGGAAAGGGAGCCCACGAAAGCTATAAAGAATACAAAATCTGACCACTGAATAATTCTAAAGCATGTCATATTTTTAATGTCTTTAGATCATCAAGAGAAACAAAAAAGCAAAGAAATGCACTCTCTCGAGAATCACTAAAGCAGTAGTTCTCAACAGTAGGTGACCTTGCACCCAGGAAACAATTGGTAGTGCCTGGAGATAGATTTGTTTGTCACAACTAGGGGTACTACTGCAATCTGGTGGGTAGAATCTAGGGATGCTAAGCTATAATACACAGGTAAGCCCCCACAGTAAAGAATTATCCGGTCCCAAAATGTCAATAGTGCTGAGGTTGAAAAAATCAAAATTAAAATAATCATTTGAGGTTTGAATGCTTTTCTTCTTATTTTAAATTGTAAAACTGCATGCAGAGTTCTGGAGGTTGGAGGTTTGGGTGCTTGAAGGATGTGTTCTATCTTCCAAATAGTCATAAAACCAATATCCCTTCATGACATTTTTAGAGCATGCAGGAGCAGGTGGCTAGAGCCCTTTGAAAACTGGCACCTAACAGTGTAATCCCCATGTCTTTACAAATGAAGGCTGGTTTTTGCTGCTTTTCTGTGTTTTCAAATAGTGGGGTATTTTTTGTGGTGACACTTGCATTTGGTTTATGTGCAAATTATCTTATGCACAGCAATTCTAATCCAAGGGTATCTTATTTTTTGACAACTCAGTCCCAAAGGCCACATGTGACTGAACATGAAGATAGGCTGAGATTTTAAATGTCCCCCATCTGCATTTGACCTGTTCTTAGACTCACATTCCCTCTCCAGATGGCCCTATCTGTCTAAATGTGGAAGAGGGAGGGACTGTAATTTTAGCTTTAGTGTCTTTTAGGACACTGGATTAGCAGAAAATGCATGGAGTGTGAAGTCACGCAAACAAATTCATTGTCATTTGACTGATTTTTCTCACTATGTAAACTTGGACAGTTTTAAACACCTCTGAACACCATAGTTATCATAAGTAAAATGCAAATAGTTTTACTCCTCTAACAGGGTTGTGATAAGGATTAAATAAGATAGACTATCTTAAACATTGTTTGAAAATTTACAAACAGATTGAAACCCTCACAGACTATTTGCAAAGAGTATTTTAAAGCATATGAATTAGATTAAAGCAGCTATCTATGTTTCTAGTTTATTCATTCTATTGGCAAAGTCATTTCATGTACCAGCCTGCCCTCCCTCAAAGAAAGGAAGAGGACTATTTTGTGAAATGTGTTTGGTTAAATACTTGCTCCTTTTTCACAGGGTGAGTGGCTTGAGAGAGCAAAATTACTTTTTCTTCAAACAAACAAATGTAAGAAATACCTGATTCTAGTTGACAACTTGGAAAACAATGGCCAGTTTTAAATGTTGATGACTTTGGGGCACAATTGAGTGTGAGTGGCACTTTCAGCATCACTTGACAGATGAGAATTTGTAAAGTGAGGAACACCAGATGACCTTGGCCCTGTGTTACCAAAATCAAATAGGACACTATTCTAAGTGGAATAGCCATTATCTTCCAAAGGACTGAGGAGGGTTTTTAAGGAAAAATACTTAAGGGGATGGATTCTTTAAAGTTTTCTTGGAGTAGAGGTTTATATAAGGGTCTGATTCATTTCAAGGTTCTTGTTTTCTAATCCATGTCAAAGTTATAAAACACACAGAGTCAGAGGGTAGCTGATATCTAAAATGGAGAGATATGTGTCAAGAATCTAGAAAGACCATTTTAAAGTTGGATTTAGACATCTTTTGTCTTTGCTTTCTTACCACCTTTTTCCTTGCAACTTAACCATGCTGTATTATTGTCTGCTTTCATGTTCTCTTTCCCATAAGACTGTGAACACCTTAGGGACTGAGAGTGAGTCTTATTTATTTTTTTAACCACAGCATGTTGCATGTATTGTCTATCATATAGTATGTACTCAATTAATAACAGAGGCAGGAGGAAGGAAGGAAAAGGAGGGAAGGAGGAAGAAAGGGAAGAGATGGAAAGAAAGAAGAAAGAAAGGAGGAGGAGGAGGGAAGGAAAGAAGGAAGAAAGGAAGGAGGAAGAGAGAGAGGGAGGGAGGGGGAGACGGAGGGAAGGAAGGAAGGAAGGAAGGAAGGAAGGAAGGAAGGAAGGAAGGAAGGAAGGAAGGAAGGGAAAAGGAAAGGTTCCTTGATTAAGTTTAATCTTGGGCTAGCAACAACAAAATAAGATTCTTTCATCAGGTAAATGGTTATTATGTTAAAATTACTGTCTCTTTATGACAAAGCACAAAACAAACTCTAGTTCTGCAGTAAGTGCCCAGCAATCCTGGCTTTGCATTCCCAGAACCTTCGTCCTTCTTGGCCTCACCTTTCCACCTACATCTCCTGGTCTCATGAACCAGCTCCCCTCAATTCCTTGCTCATTTACCCGTGTGCATTGGCACCAAATTTCTTCATCCCCATTTGAATGTGGTGATCCAGTTCTGAACACTGTGCCTGTAATCTGACAGGAGACACTTCAGGACAGGACTCTTGATACTAGACCAGGTTCCTAAATACCAGAACCACGAGCCCTGCCCCTTAGAATGGGAATCAGAAGGTAATTCTTTCAAACAAGTCCTTTCACCAGGCAAAACCTACAAAATTCTGGCCATGCATTCCTGCGTTAACCCATACCTGAAGCCAGCACAGACCCTGTAATAAATTCACCTTCTGCTTATGCTACGGTTAATCAAGATACCTTTCAATAACTAACAGATAGCCAGTACTAGTGAGTAACAGATCCAGTATTTGAGTCAACATCTGTCTGGTTCTAAAACCTGAGTTCTTTTGTATGTCAGAATTTTTCCCACTAGGGCTAGCTCTCTGGGGATATTTTGGTGGGTTCTCAGGGACAACTGTCCTATGAAAGCTACAGAATTCTCTCAGTGCTTCAGCAGGAATTTTTCCACTGTTAAACAATGTAGACATTGGGCCTTTAATTAATATTTCATCTGGAGTATTCCTTTGAAGTCCTATAACTGTCTATTGAAAAACCACTGCCATATGCCATACTGATGCTTCAATTGAAGCACATTATCTAACTCTCTCAATTTTCAGTTGCTGTAACCATGCATGGAAGTTAAGGGTTGCTGTGACTTGAATATAAGATGTGCTATATATGTGGTTGAAATTTTACTTGTGGTTATTTTTTGATGGGAAAAAAACTGTCAAGCCAGGATCTCTTTTTTTTTAACCAATTAAAAGAGTCCTGCCACTGGACAGCTAGTATTAGTGTACATTAAGGGCTTTCAGATGACATAATAATAAAGTACAAATTCATCTGAAGGGAGCACCAAAGCATATATAAATTTTTATGTAGCCTAGGCTAAGGTGATTAGAAGTTCATATGCGTATCATTCAATATAATAGAAGTTTATTTCAGAATCACTTAATGGCCCTGGTTGGTTCTAGGTCTGTGTGTGGTGAGGAAAGTGACTCTGCTCCATGGGGTCATTCAAGAACTTCAGGATGCCAATAGTTTTGCAATTGATAACATGGTGCTTATAAAGTTACCATGGTGAGGAGAAGGTCATGACTCAAGTCAGCCTTAAAGGTAAAAAATCCAGAGGAATAAAAATGGAAAAGCTATGACTAAAAGAGGAACTCATGATTTTATTGACTGGAGCTCAGTCACATGGTCACATCTAACAACAGGGAATTTGGGAAATGAGGTCTAATTCTGCACTGAGGAAAAATGGAAGAGTAGATTTTGATGTACAGCTAGTTGTCTTCCTCAGAATAAGCATATTTCTGTTAAAGATGAAAGAGAATAGGTTGATTTGTAGATAAGCATTGGTTTCCCCCGAAAAATGAGAAACAGAAAAATGTGTCTGGGGATTTAGAATGGGTGTGGTAGTAGTTAGAAATAGGGAACTAAAAGAGAAAGTGAGATGATTGAAAAGATAAATTTTGCCACTTTTTTCAGATGTCTGATCATCAGCTGGGAAGTAAGCCCAGTCTCTAGGATTCTTATTGCTACAAAGTGAAGACAACTTTTCCTTTCCTTTATAAGTCTATGTAATTTGGTATCTTCTTGCAACAAGAAAAGAAATCAATGTTATTGTAACAACCATCTAGGCAACCTTGCAATGCCTGGAGCCCATGAGAGAGGACATTGTTTGCAAACCCAGAATATTTCTAACGGTAGTGGTAGTTTGTGATTTAACAGTGATAGACCTACAAATTGCTCTTTGAAAATATAATTGATAAGCCGGGCTCGGTGGCTCAGACTGTAATCCCGCGCCTTTGGGAGGCTGAGGTGAGTGGATTGCCTGAGCTCATGGGTTCAAGATCCGCCTGGGCAACTTGGCGAGACCTCATCTCTACAATAAATCAAAAATTAGCCAGGCGTGGTAGCGCGCGCCTGTAGTTCCAGCTACTTGGAAGGCTGAGGCAGAAGGATCGCCAGAGCCCAGCAGGTCGAGGCTGTGGTGGCTGGGAGCAACCACTGCACTCCAGTCTGGGTGACAGAGTGAGACTCCAACTAAAAAAAAAAAAAAAAAAAAAATATATATATATATATATATATATGTATATAATTGATAGCATTCCAAAAACAAAATGATTACTGTTTTGTAACCTATTTGAGAATACCAAGGAGGTCAAATCAAAGTACAAAAGGAAAAGTTTGGTTTAAACATTGAAAAACAGTCAAATAAATAATGGTAATTACCATAATGATTACACAAATCCTTAATGTTTTTAAAAGAAGCAAGCTTTAAAAAATCTGTATGCATTTGCATATTTTTGTGTTTCTGTACTATTTTCATTCTAAAACCAAGATGTAGGTGGAAAATTTTGTTAGCATCTTGGTAAGGCCTCCTGCCAGTTGAAAACTATTAATCATTGAGATTTTCATCCCCACTTTTTGAAGAACAATGACTCACCAAGAGCTACACAACGATCTGGGCAAAGGTAACTGGATTTTGAATTTTCAAGCTTTTGTTTCTTAACAACTTATTTACTTCTGGAATGTGAGACTGTTTTCAGTGAATATGTATGTGTTTATGAGATAGAAGCAGGGAAAGAAAAATTAACTGTAATTGAGAAGTGATATTTATGCTTAGGATTTCCTTTTCTTTTCCGTTTTGGGTTTAGTCTCAAGCACATTTTCCCCACAGGAAAAAGGAGCTCCTGAAGGCCCATCTTATTGCTTGTATTTCACTATTTAGTTGGAAGTACACTGGATCACATACTCTTCCATATCCTTCATCCAGAATGTTCCAAAAAAACCAATGAAAAGGGGAAGGCAGGAGAAGTACTTGGGAATGAAGAGAGAGGTGCCTTCACAAGGGAGGCTCAGTCTGACTGAATTCCTTGTCTGTCATAGCATATGTCAAGGTAATTTGATTTTAATTTGCCTCAGCTGGAACTGAAGTTACTGTTTGAAAGAAAGAACAATCAACAAAATACCTAGGAAATAAAAGATCTTGCAACACTCTTCAATTTCTTCTTAAAAACCTTCGGTGGGGCGGGGGGGGGGAGGCTGTGGAATGTGAAATACATTAATAATTAAAAAACCAAAATTTTTGTCAAGAAAATAAAGAGTTTATATTCCCTTTCTTTTAACTTTACTGTCTTTATTTTATCTTTTAAACCAAGAGTTATGCTTTTCTCTGCAACCCATCAGAGCTCCTTCAGAGGTTTTACAGGTTGATTGGCTTATTAGTAAATGGGCTAACTTCTCCATATTCATATCCAGCATATAGAATTATGCTTCATAATATCCATACACATGAGCAGACACTTGGTCTTTTTCCATAAGATTGGCCCACTCAGAAGAAGGTGACCCTAGTTTCAGTCTTCTTGGCTCAGGTGACTAAGTGATTTAGTCCACGGAGCTTCCAGTGCTCACATGCTGCTTCCTCTCCTCTGAGGAGGTGCACAGTCTGGCTTGCTCACTGAGGTCAGCAGCTGCAGGAGGAAGAAGTGGAAACTCTCTTCTTTGTCATTAAGTCTCTTTCTCTGCCAAAGAACAATTGATCCCTGAAACTGCTAGCAGAGGAAAGAAGCTTTCCAAGGACAGCAGAAGGAAGAGACAGACTAATCCAAATGATCAGAATCCCTTGGGACAGGGAGTTGTCTAGAATCGAGCAATAACAGGAGCGAGACAGAGGAGGGCAGCTGAGACACAGAAGGTGCAGAATGTCCTGTTCTAACCCTTTAGGGGCAGAGACTCCGGGGTAGTCTGGGAACCTTGCTGAGATACTTCAGCATTTAGTGGAGCTCTTTCTGTACTATAATGTGACTCTATTCCTTTTTAAACATGTTGCCTAAAACATTATTGGAATCAAAGGAGATCTAATTTCAACAAAGCAATACATCCTTAAGACAAAACTGAAAGATACAGCCATGGAGATAGTTATGATTGGTCTTCGGTGAGCACTATTTCTTTCTTTCTTTTTTTCTCTTTTAATTTTTATTTAAAATTGTGGGGTACAATTCAGGGCTAGGTATACAAATATTCACCGTGCAGTTACCCTTATTGATAAGGTGTGCCCCCACTTCCCCAGGAAGATATCGACTACTGTCAAGTCCACCTCCCTACCCTCCCACCCCCCTTCCTGCAGTTTCCCGCCACTTTCAATCCTTTTGTTATAGTAATACAGTAGTTCAAGGTCCACTTAGGAATGAGAACATGTGATACTCAACTCTTTATTTCTGTAAGAGATCACTCAGTATTATAAACTCTAATATTTCAACTCTGGGGCTCCTGGAAGACCACTAGGAAATGTGCCCAAGTTGTGCTGGAGTCAAATGTGTGAGCTGACCTCACCCACATTACAGTGGAAAACAAGTAAATGGTTAAATAGGAACCTCTGAAATAAAGACCAAGTGTTTACTACCAGCAAATTATTTATGAAAGAAATACTAAATCATGTACTTAAAGTAAGAAGGAAAATAACCCAGGAGGAAGGATTGGGATCCAACAAAAAGTAATAGGAGAAAAGATGATGATAAAATATGGCAGTATGTCAAAATCATATCAACCACAAATATCAAAAATATTTTGAGAAGTTAATGTCAGAATCATGAGACAATAAAAACACAGAGAATACAAAAAGGAAATTGAAAGAGAAATTAAGACTTTCTAAGGTTCTTGTCTTATTTGGGAAGAGAATGAGATATCACTTTCAGAGTTTGTTAGAAAGTTATAAATTTAAGTGTTCATGGTAGTAATATTTCTTCTTTTACAAAAAACCTCCAAAGCAATTATGATATAAGATTAACACTGGTTAATTCTGAATCCTGAGTACATTGGTGACTTTGACATTTTCTGTACCTTAAAAATTGCTTGCCAAATTTAAAAGAGAGAGAGAAAGAGCGCCAAGTTATGGGACCAAGTGCTCAGATTTGAGAGGAAGTTGCAGAACTGCAGAACTAAGTAAATAAAAAGAAGCCATTCTGAGGCTAACCCCCCAAAGGGGGAAAATAATGGCCTTGCATAGAACTGTTTGAAGGGAGCAAATCTCTATGTAAATCAATCAATAAGACAGTTCTTACAGGAAAAAAAAGGAGGGGGTATAACTTTATTACTAAAAATTTAAAATTTTCTGCATATAGTAACAAGAAGATAATAAAGTAATATTGTAGACAGTACGCAAAACTGTATACAAAGGGATAAGTAAGAGAAATCCAAAACAGACATGTTCTAGTTTCTCCAACTCTGGCTAGGGACTCCCACAAGAATTGCAACAAGCAGATCTTCAAAGCTTGTATTAAAATTCTTGACGTCTGTCTTAGAATAGAATGAATGTATTATTATCATTCAGGTTTCTGAGTTATATCTACTCTTACTTGGAGTGAGGGCTCAGTTCTTCTCAATGGTTTGTCGTCTTCATAGCATCCCAAGTTGAAGCCTCTCCAGGTGTTCTTCTAAAAAGATATAAGGGTAGGCGGAGCTAGTTAATTAACTGTTCAGTTATAGCTCTGGTAGCCAGGGGTAGGCAACCCACAGATTAGTTAACTCAGCCATTCACTCTAATATAACAGTGGATTTCTGAGCACGTCTGTGTGTGGGGGGGGGGGGGCGAGGGGGGGAGGGATCACTCCATGCTAAGATAGGTGGTAGGCACAGGAAATATGCAGCTCAACTTTGCTGAGTTTACTCCATATACTGCACTGAGAACACTTGGTCTTTGAAAAATTCTTATGTGATTAAGAACGACCCTTCAATACTAAATTAACGTTGCAGAATTAACTGTTTAAAATGTATATATTAAAATAATCACATAACAAATGATATTTTTAGAGAATTTTACAGAGTGCAGTTATAAACATGATCTCTCATAAGTCTCATAAAGACTGTGAAATACCTTTGTGCATGGGGATAGATAGGAGTCCTGTTTCAATCTTCTGCATGTGGTCAGCCAGTTTTCCCAGCACCATTTACTGAATAGGATCTCCTCAACCAGTGGTAGGTGGTGGAGGCTTTGTCAAAGATGAGTTGGTTGAGAAATTGAGGTTTTGCTTCTGGGATCTCAATTCTATTCCATTGATCTATGTGCCTGTTCCTATACCAATACCAAGCTGTTTTGATGATTGTAGCCTTATAGTAAAGTTTGAAGTCTGGTAGTGTGATACCACCTGCTTTGGTTTTTTTGCTGAGGATTGTTCTGGCTATTCTTGGATGTTTGTGTTTCCAAATGGATCAGAGACCTAAATGTAAAACCTCAAACCATAAGAACCTTAGAAAATGAAGGAAAAACCCTCATGGAAATCGGAACTGGCATCCAATTCTTGAACAAAACCCAAAACCCACAGCTCATAAGAGAGAAAATAGATAAGTGGGACCTTATTAAACTGACAAGCTTCTGCAAAGCCAAAGAAACCATCAAGAGAGCAGGGAGACAGCCTACAGACTGGGAAAAAGTATTTGCCAACTCCAGGTCAGACAAAGGCTTAACATCCTGGATCTACAAGGAACTCAAACGTGCTGAAAAGAAAAAAACAAACAACCCCATTATAAAATGGGCAAAAGATATGAACAGACACTTCACAAAGGAAGACATCCAAGCAGCCAACAAACACATGAACAAATGTTCAACCTCACTAATCATCAGGGAGATGCAAATCAAAACCACACTGAGATACCACCTAACCCCAGTCAGAATGGCAATCATCAACAACTCAAAAAATAACAGCTGCTGGAGAGGGTGTGGTGAAAAGGGAACACTTCTACACTGTTGGTGGGAATGTAAACTAGTGCAACCTCTGTGGAAAGCAGTATGGCGATTCTTAAAAGCTCTAAATACCAACCTCCCATATGACCCCACAATCCCCCTACTGGGAATATATCCTGAAGAACACAAATCACTCTATAAAAAAGATACCTGCACACGCATGTTTATCGCAGCATTGTTCACAATAGCAAGAACCTGAAACAGCCATGCTGCCCGTCAAAAGAGGACTGGATTTAAAAAATGTGGTACATATACACGATGGAATACTACGCAGCCATAAAAAAAGAACAAAATCATGAATTTCGCAGCAACCTGGATGGAACTAGAGTCTATAATACTGAGTGACCTCTCACAGAAACAAAGATCCGAGTATCACATGTTCTCACTCATATAATGGACCTTGAACATCCAATGCAATACTATACGAAAATGACTGACCGTACTGGGAAACTATGGTGGGGGGAGGGAGCTGGGATTAGCAGTAGCAAATATCTGTCTGGGAACGGGAAAACACCCCATATCAACAGGGTGCCTGAATGAAACGCAATTGTATACCTAACCCTTAACTGTACTCCACAACTTCACAATAAAAAAAAAAAACTGTGAAATACAAGTCAAGAGCCTTTCTCAGCAATTGGAATTTGGGGAGGATCTTTTGTAGGGTCCAGTAAGCCCCAGATTTGAACATCTTAGTCATTCGTTGAACATTTTCATTTTAGGTTTGCTAATTTTCTCTTCAGGCTTTTTCCTTCATCAGTTAGGGTTCATCTGGTTAAGCAGTCATCTATTTTTGCATCACGGGATGCTCTTGAAATAGTCCCTACCCTCCAGCAGTCCTTATGATAGAGTAGGCAGGTTAGACTAGAAAAGCTTCAGGGTTTAAAAAAAAAATTCCAAGTTCACTGATGTCTGCAGCATCTGGTACAAAACCATGTATGCCAGGAAACAGCCTAGGTATAGAAAACTTTACACCTACCTAATAGTTAAACTTTTATCAGGTACGCCTGCAACACCATCATCCGTACATCCAGGGTACTTGTGGTTGGGAGCCAACCACAAAGACAAGAACTAGATTAGTGACCACCTAAAACATACACATCATTAGCCAAGTTGACCTAAGATAATCATAATCTACTTTTACCTTCATTATACTACTAACATAAAATTACTCTAGGGGAGACTCCCACTCCCATCATACACCTAACACCATAGCAATACCAGTATGACTCTATAAAGTCTAAAACTCCCCAGCCCAATGTAAAAATAATGATAATAATAATAATAATAATAATAATAACCCAATCCTAAAACCACCCATTTCTAAAAAAATGCCAACCCCAAAACTCACTCCTCAACACTCATAAAAATTAAAAGTCAACAACAGATCAATGCAAAAACAACTGTCTGTGATTGTTTCTGCCTACCCTCCCCTCTTGAGAATATACTGTTCTTTTTTCTAAATTTTAATCAATATTTTTTATTATGATTTTGTGGGGTACAGTTAAGAGTTAGGTGTATAATTACATTTCATTCAGCACCCTGTTGATAAGAGGTGTTTTACCATCCTCAGACAGATATTTGTGACTGTTAATCCCATCCCCCTCCCCCCCACCATAGTTTCCCAGTACTGTCAGTCATTTT